>NC_142025.1:110025045-110035045 GCF_049901735.1 Notechis scutatus | reverse complement strand
ATTTTTATACCTTTTTTTAAAAAAATTAACTCATAATTTTAACTTTTAATATTTTACTTTCTTATATACTCTTTTGTATTTCAATATTATTCTGTACACCATCTAGAGTCCCTCTTTGAGGAAAATGGGAAGGGGATTAAAATATGAAACAGGAAGGAAGGAAAGAAAGGAAGGAAGGAAAGAAAGAAAAGGAAGGAAGGAAGGAAGGAAGGAAGGAAGGAAGGAAGGAAGGAAGGAAAGAAAGAAACCAGGCAGTTGATTCAAAGAAGAAATTAAAATTACTGCAGTTCATGAGAAAGACGCTTCTCTTTAGAATGATTTTTGAAAATGAAATATTTATCGAAAGCAAACACCCTGGCCTAAAGGAAACTGTTTTTCCCCCCCTGAATTTCTTTTGCTGATGGACAAACATGTCGAGATTTAGACTATAACCCTGTTTCTGCTGTTTGTAAGTAAGCCTCTTTGAAGTCAAAGTGATTGACTTGGCAAACATACCCTTAGATCAGGAGTTCCCAATACCCTTCCCCCCTGGTCCATGGATTGGCACTGGGCCCTCTGGTCCACAGAAAAACCTTTCTCCATGGAACTTGTCTCTGGTACCCAAAAGTTTGGCGGCCACTGCCATCAATATTATTACAGGTAGGTAAATCATGAAGTGAGCTGGAGTCCTTGCGAAATTCATTTGTTCCTTGTGTAGCTGACAACCAACACTCGGTGTTCCTGAAGTCCATTTGCATCTTAAAAACATCCTTTCACAACTTTACAGCTTGCTTCTTCTCATGCATGGTCCTTTGCAAGGAACTTCAGTGAACATACTCCAGGTGATGTGTTTGGGACAGGTTCTGGACAAGCTGTTGCAAGTCTTTTCCTGAAGGACAAGTTTCACACGCCCGCCGTTGAAGTGGCTTGACAAGCAGCCTGGGGTGGAGGGAAGAAGGAAAAACCTCTACAGCTGAGGGAGTGAGAGGTCAGCCTGATTTGCAAGGAGATCAAAGGGAAAGTTGGGTCAACTTCAGAACTAGAGGACCTGACAAAGCCCGAAGCAAACCAGGAGGAGGGAGGAATTAGTCATTTGAGGCAGGGAAGATAGCGAAATAAAGTACAACTGGAGAATTCTCGAGTATAGCTCATCTGCCTGGAATCCACACAATATAATGGACATTAATACAATTGAGCGAGTCCAGCGGTATTTTAGGAGAAGAGTCCTCCACTTCTCTGCTCACAATAGAATACCTTATGCTACCAGGCTCGAAATTTTGGATCTGGACAGCCTAGAACTACGCTGCCTACTGTCTGACCTAAGCTTAGTATACAAAATTGTCCGCTACAACATCCTACCAGTCAAAGACTACTTCAGCTTCAACCTCAATAACACATGGGCAAACAATAGATACAAACTCAGAGTAAACTGCTCCAAACTCAATTGCAGAAAATACAACTTCAGCAACAGAGTGGTCAATGCCTGGAACTCACTACCTGACTCTGCTGTTACATCCTCAAACCCCCAAAACTTTAACCTTAAACTGTCTACCATGGACCTCACTCCATTCTTAAGAGGTCTGTAAGGGGGTATGTGTAAGCGCAATAGCATGCCTACCGTCCCTGTCTTACTGTTCCCATTTATTCGTACTCATTTATTATGTATATACTTATACCCGTTTATACTTATATGTTTATATGTTATGTTCATACACTTGTTTTCTCATACATGCTTGACAAACTAAATAAAATAAAAATAAAACAAATACAGTCAAATCCGTCTTTGGATGCATTCCATTTGGTAAAGAGGAAGTGTATTGAAATGTACTTTGAGGGTGTGGTGGGACATTTTTATTTCAAGTGATACCTAAGTGGAGATGATTGTAAGTAGACGTTTGTGTGGGTGTGTGCTAGACTGGTAGATTTGCACAAATCGCAGGCAAAAGATGCAGCTTCTTAGATTTCCTCTTTTAAGGAAGGGGGCATAAAATGGAAATATCTGTGAATCTCTTGCTTGTGATGTCCACTTTCGCTGGAGAGTCATTCCCAAGTACTAAGAACAGCAATGTGGCAAGTAGCAAAGTAATACAGCTAATTCTTGATTTACAACCACAGTTGTGCCCAATGTTTTTGTTGGGAAGCAAGTTTTGCACCATTTTACGGCCTTTCTTGCCCATGAATCTCTGAGTGAATCTCTGCAGTTGTTAAGTTAGTAAAACAGTGGTTAAGTAAATTTGGCTTCCCCATTGTCTTTGCTCATCAGAAGGTCTCAAAAGAGGTTTGCATGAGCCCAGGACACTGTAACCATCGTAAATATGAATCAGTTGCCAAGTGTCTGAATTTTGATCACGTGACCACAAGGATGCTGGAACAGTTGTGTGAAAAGTGACAGTCATATGTCACTTTTTTCAATGCTGTTATAACTTCAAATGGCTACTGATAGCTAGCTAGATTAGATAGACAGATAGATTGTAGAGATATAGAGATATAAAGAGATAGATAGATAGATAGATAGATAGATAGATAGATAGATAGAGATAGAAATAGATAGATAGATAGATAGATAGATAGATAGATAGATAGATAGATAGATAGATAGATGATAGATGATAGATAGATAGATAGATAGATAGATAGATAGATAGATAGATAGATAGATAGATAGATAGATGATAGATGATAGGTAGGTAGGTAGATGATAGATAGATGATAGATGGATGGATGGATGGATGGATGGATGGATGGATGGATGGATGGATGGATGGATAGAAAGATAGATAGATAGATAGATAGAGATAGATGACATATAGGTAGGTAGATAGATGATGGATGGATGGATAGTGATAGCGATAGATAGAGATAGATAGATTGATAGATGGCAGAGAGAGATAGAGATAGGTAGGTAGGTAGACAGAGAATAGATAGATAGATAGATAGATAGATAGATAGATAGATAATAGATAGATGATAGATAGATAGATAGATAGATAGATAGATAGATAGATAGATAGATAGATAGATAGATGATAGATAGATGATAGATAGATAGATGATAGATAGATAGATAGATATGATGGAGGGAGAGGGGAGGGTGGGAGGGAGGGAGAGAGAGAGAGAGAGGAGAGAGAGAGAGAGAGATGAAATGAAATGAAATGAAATGTTGTAAGTTGAGGACAACCTGTATGGGAAAATTGCTTAAAAATTTGATCCCATGCTGGCATACTTGAAGGAAAACCTTCTGGATATGGTGGGATGCAATTGGATAAGTGGATATTGGATGGGTTGGAATTTTGGGGAATTTTTCTTAAAAGAAGGGATGATGCCTGCATTTTGCTGTAAAAGGAATTGTGTCATGTTGTGTTAATGCTGAGCTGAGAATGGACACTTGGGACAGAATCCATCTTGGCTGTGAGGATTTCTTTGTGGTCTTACATCAGTTCCACACGTAAGAAAAACAATAAGAGTGTTGAAAGGGACCTTGGAGGTCTTCTAGTCCAATCCCCTATTCAGGCAGGAAACCCTATACCATTTCAGACAAATGGTTGTCCAATCTCTTCTTTAAAAACTTCCAGTGTTTGGAGCATTTACATCCTCTGGAGGCAAGTTGTTCCACTGTCAGGAAATTTCTCCTTAGTTCTAGGTTGCTTTTCTCCTTGATGAGTTTCCACCCATTGCTTCTTGTCCTGCCCTCAGCTGCTTTGGAGAATAGGTTGACTCCCTCTTCTTTGGGGCAACCCCTGAGATATCGA
The DNA here is from genome assembly GCF_049901735.1 of Notechis scutatus. NCBI lineage: Eukaryota > Metazoa > Chordata > Lepidosauria > Squamata > Elapidae > Notechis > Notechis scutatus. Next base: position 110,031,317 of record NC_142025.1, on the reverse strand, counting down.
ACACTGCTATCATTTCTCCCCTGGTCCTTCTTTGCATTAAACTAGACATACCCAGTTCCTGAAACCATTCTTCATATATTTTAGTCTCCAGCCACTTAATCATCTTTGTTGCTTTTCTCTGCACTTTTTATAAAATCTCAACATCTTTTTTTTATATTGTGATGACCAAAACTGGGTGCAATATTCTAAATTAGCCTCCACTACCTTATAAGGTTGTTGCATGGTGAGTGGAATACAATGAAGACAGTTCTTTATCTAAGTTATCTTCAGCTGCTGGAAGGAAAACAGGATACACTCCTTTATCTTAGACCCCAAAGGGATTTTTGGTTTGCTGTGAAAAAAAGCCTTGCTTTTAACTTGTTATTCTGCTCGCATGTCTGTCAGTTCTGTCAGTACAATTCAAAACAATGAGATGCTCATTGTTAAGCCTCTTGGATTATTGACAAAAAATGGACAGAAGTAACCAGTTTCATTGCAATGCTGTTGAATTTGAGTCCTTCTCTTATTGGCTTCCTCTGTTGGTGCAATCCCCTTCTTTTTTAAAAAAAATAGCTTCACTTTGTTTTTCTTATCAGCTGCATTTCTGGATTCAACAGCCTTTCAGTTTTGTTTATTTAAGTTGAAATTATACTGCTGCCTGAGCAACATTAAAAGGAAGGAGAAGTATTTCTGCTTAGTATCTTGTTTAACTCATGGCTGAAACATTGCTTTAAATTACTTTCTCGTCCTATAGAAGATTCATGGACCTTGATATGCTAGATAGAAGGAACTCTGTTGAAATCTCTTCTTAAAAACCTCCAGTGATAGTTTATTTTATTTTATTTTATTGTCATTGTACCTCCTACAACAAAATCAAATCAAATCACCACCTTCAGTGCACATCATGACCATGACCATGAAAATAAACACAAACACACACATCCTTCACCCTCTACACATTGAACATAAAACCCCTGACACCGCACCAATACTGCACTATACAGCAGAATTCAAAAGAGCTACTGCCCTGGGATAGAAGCTGTTTTTCAGCCTATTTATTCATGTTTTTATTATTCTGTACCATCTGCCAGATGGTAATAGTTCAAAAAAAGGGTTCCCAGGATGAGATGGATTTTTGAGAATGTTTTAAACTTTCTTAAGGCTGTGGGAGCTATAAAGCTCTTCCAAAGAGGGGAGAGGGCAACCCATGATCTTCTGGGCAATGACGTTAACCTTCTGGAATGCTTTTCTATCTGCCCCTGTGCAACTGGCAAACCCTACACAGGTGCAGTAAGTTAAAATACTCTCTATGGTGCAGCAGTAGAAGGTCACCAGCAATTTTTCATTCAGTTGTTGTTTTCTAAGAAGTATCAGGTAGTGTAATCTCTGCTGGGCCATTTTGACCAGTGCTGCAATGTGAGCACTCCAGGTCAGATCCTCTTTTATGGGAACACCCAGAAACTTAAAACTGGCCACTTGCTCCACTCGGTCTCCATGAATAAACAAGGGCTGGGTGTCTGATCTGTTCCTTCTATAGTCCACTATAAGCTCCTTGGTCTTATTGGTGTTGAGGACCAAGTTATTGTCTCCACACCACAAAAGCAACTGGTCCACCTCATCTCGGTAGGCAGACTCATCCTCATCATAGAATAGAATAGAATTCTTTATTGACCAAGTGTGATTGGGCACACAAGGAATTTGTCTTGGTGTAAATGCTCTCAGTGTACATAAAAGAAAAGATACATTCATCAAGAGTTGAGAATCATAAGGTACAACACTCTATAATAGTCATAAGGTACAATAAGCAATCAAATTATACCAGGAAACAGTCAATATAAATTGTAAGGATACAAGTGACCAAGTTACAGTCATACAGTCACAAGTGGGAGGGGATGAGTGATAAAGAGAGATGAGAAGATTAATAGTAATGCAGACTTTGTAAATAGTTAAACAAGGTTGAGGGAATTTTTTGTTTAGCAGAGTAATGGCCTTCGGGGGAAAACTCCTTGTATTTAGTTGTTCTGGTATGCAGTGTTCTATATCATCATTTTGAGGGTAGGAATTGATGTTGATAGGAGCACCCACAACTTTCTGGAGGCAAGCTGTTCCCCTAAACCATTGATCAGTGGAATGGCTTGCCTCCAGAAAGTTGTGGGTGCTCCATCACTGGAGGTTTCAAGAAGAGATCGGAAAATCATTTGTCCAAAATCTTATTGGGTTTCCTGCTTGAGCAGGAGGTTGGACAGGGGTGTCAAACGGGGTTTCTTCGAGGGCCGGATCAGCATTGTAGTTCTCCTCTGCGGGCCAGGGGGCCAGCAGGGGGCAGGAAGGAGGCCTCTTGCAGCATTCTGCTGGCCAAAATGGAGCTCAGGGGGTCTGCGCTCGCCCCCTGCACCTCATTTTCACCCTCCATGGCCTCCTGCAGCATTCTGCCAGCTATTTTGGGGGGCATTTTTGACCTGTTTTTGGCCCATTTTCAGCCTCATTTTTGGCCCCATTTTCAGCCCGTTTCCAGCTTGGTTTTTGGCCGCATTTTTGGGCTGTTTCTCGGGCCATTTTCAGGCCATTTTTCAGGCCGTTTTCAGCCAGCAGAGTGCTGCAAAAGGCCATGGTGGGTGAAAATGAGGTGTGGGGGGCTGCACACAGTCCATTTTAGCCGCCAGAGGCACCAAGGACTGATCCTTTGATATTTCCACACTGGCCCCATGGGGCGTATTTATGCACCCTGCGGGACGGATCTGGCCAACAGGCGTTGTGTTTGACACCCCGGGACCAGAAGACCTCCAAGATCCTTTCCAACTGTGATTCTGTATTCTAAAATCTCAGAGGATGCCGATTGTTTTTCAGGAACAACCATTCATCTTGGAACAAGCCAAAGTAGTGGTCCAGTTCTGTTCCAAGAAGATCTTGGGTTCATGAGACAGAAGAGACCAATGAGGACAAGTGATAAATCATCACAAATTACATAGTTGTGATAGATGTTGGGTCTGAAGGGTGGGATTTGTGTCGTGGTGTCTCAAAGACTTGCTGTGGATGGCCTTGTTTGATCCTCTCCATTTATCCTTCAGCTGTGGAATGTCTTCTCTGCAAGTTGGAATGGCTTTCTTCAGATATGGTTCTAAGGTTCTAGGGCTGAGATCCAGTTTGGTTTGGCCCAGTTTAGGTTTGAATCTCCTTAAGAGAAGCTTTTAAAATGTAGGGCAGAGGGAGAATAAGAAAGGATCAGAAGAACGGCTGTACCCTTTTTATGAAGTGAACCAAACTGTACTTGGTCACTCCAGTGGTGGGATTCAAATTTTTTTACTACCGGTTCTGTGGGCGTGGCTTGGTGGGCCTGGTGTGGCTTTCTGGGCGTGGCTTGGTGAGTGTGGCAGGGGAAGGATACTGTAAAATTTCCATTCCCTCCCCACCCAACTAATCTGCTTTCCAGCTCCGTTCTCCTGTGCAGGGCAACCAAAGAAGACCCAGCCGATCAGCTGGGACTCGGGAGGCAGAGAACAGATGGGGGTGGGGCCAGTTAGAGGTGGTATTTGCTGGTTCTCAGAACTACTCAAAATTTCTGCTCCCGGTTCTCCAGAACTGGTCAGAACCTGCTGAATACCACCTCTGGGTCACTCCACTTGGCCACTAGATGGCAGGAAAGAGATGCAAAACCTCTGACCTTTGCAGACATCTAGTGGTCATTTGGAAAACTGCAACCAAGATCTAATGGTCCTACATTTTTGGCTGTCACTGCTATTTTGGGTCGATAAGCCAAATGCTTGGGAAAGCATTTGCACTGGAGTCCCAATTTTCTATATAAAGGGGAATTTCTGTAATACTGTATTATGACCCTCATTCTTTCCCAGGTAGTCTACATCAGGGATCCCCAACCTTTTCGACGCCGCGCCCGGTTCCGACATCAGCTGGGCGCCGCGGCCGGTACAGCGTCAACTGGGCGCCGCCATCTTTTATGAAAACGGCGCTTCCGGTGGCGTCACGGAGCGCTGTTTCGTCATAAAAGATGGCGGCGCAGCGCTTCTGGTGAGCTTTTCGGGTAGAAATGGCTTTCTACCGGAAAAGCTCACAAGCGCTAGGCGCCGCCATCTTTTATGACGAAACAGCGCTTCCGGTGAGCTTTCTACCCGGAAGCGCTTTTTAAAAAGATGGCGGCGCCCAGCAACCAGCGGCCCGGTAAGGGTTGTTCCGCGACCCGGTACCGGTCCGCGGACCGGCGGTTGGGGACCCCTGGTCTACATGCAGTAAACAGATTCTCTTGGGCTTTCCACCTGGTTATTCCCTGTACCTGTGCAGGCATTCTTAATAACAGTACAGTACCAAAATAGCATGTAATGATTGACTTCCCAATCTACAGATCTCGGATTTCCTGGTGGTCTCCTAATCAAGTATTAATCAGGTTTAACATGGTTTTAGCCTTCATCAGGATCAGGAAAATTCAAGAAAGACCACTGGAAGTCGGGTAGCATATAAATTTATTATTATTATTGGTAGGTTAAAATGCACTATCTCAGATAAAAGTTAACAGAAATGTTGGTTTTGATGCTGGTTCTATCAAGAGTATTTTGTTGATTATTGTATGTTACTGCACTGCGGAGGGAACATGCCTCTTAATGCAACATGTTGCTTAAAATTAGCCATTACAGGACAATTATGGACAGTAATGGAAGGTATTTGTGATATGAATCTTTCCTTTTTCCTCATTGGAAAATTCTCCTTTCTCCTCTCTCTTTTCATCCCCTCTTGTTTCCTTCCTTCCTACTTCCCTCCCTCTCTCTTTTTTCTCCCTTCCCTTCCCTTTCCTCCCCCTTCCTCCCTCCCCCCTCTCTTTCTGTTTCTTTGTCTCTTTCTTTGTTTCTCCCTTTCCTTCCCCCTCTCCTCCCTCGCTCTTTTTCTCCCTTTCCTTCCTGCCCCTTCCTGCCTCCCTCCCTCCCCCTCTCTTTCTGTTTCTTTGTCTCTTTCTTTGTTTCTCCCTTTCCTTCCCCCTCTCCTCCCTCCCTCTCTTTTTCTCCCTTTCTTTCCCTCTCCCTTCCTGCCTCCCCCTCTCTTTCTGTTTCTTTGTCTCTTTCTTTGTTTCTCCCTTTCCTTCCCCCTCTCCTCCCTCCCTCCCTCTCAATTTTCTCCCTTTCCTTCCCTCCCCTTTCCTGCCTCCCTCCCTTCCCCTCTCTGTTTCTCCCTTCCCTTCCCACACTCTCCTTCCTTCCTTCCTTCCTCCCGCCCTCCCTTTCTTTTTCTCCTTCCCTCCCCTTCCTTCCTTCCTTCCTCCCATCCTCCCCTCTCTCTTTCTTTGTTTCTCCCTTCCCTTCCCTTCTGTCCCCTCTCTCTCCTTCCTTCCTTCCTTCCTTTTCCTACATAATTAAGAGACCGGAGGGGCAATTTCCCCTGGGGGGGGGTGTCTCATGTCCCAATTTCCACTGAGCCAGAGGGATTAAAAAGAAGCTTTCTGTGGGATCGCATCTTTCAATTTGTATTCAACTCCAGAGCCACTTCAAACAGAGCATAAAATCCAAGAAGATGCTCAAAGAGAAACAGTGGACAATGATGAATAAGGAACAGATGTGCTTGTGATATGCTGTGGGCTTCTTCAGAATTTCTACACTTAGAGGATGGGGTGGGAATTGGGCAGGCTTTCCTTATCATGCTTCAGTTTGAAAATACCAAACGTGCACGCACACAGTCACAAATTATATTAGGAGTTCTCCTCTATCCAAGGGTCCCAAGCTTACTGTGTGTTGGTATCCTGCACCACACTGCACGGCACCTAGTCAACAGCACTAGAATGACTGAATTTAATTGCTCTTTTAATTTCCCATAATGCCCTGTGATATTGCTGTGCCAGTGGCATTGTGGGAAAGGGGTAGCACACTAGATTTCCCACTCCTCACTGCTCAATGTTTTGCAAAAAATAGAATAAAATAACAGTTGGAAGGGATCTTGGAGGCCTTCTAGTCCAACCCCCTGCTTATTCAGGGAACCCGATACTATTTCAGACAAATGGTTGCCCAATCTCTTCTTAAAAACTTCCAGTGTTGGAGCATTTACAACCTCTGGAGGCAAATTGTTCCAATGATTAATTGTTCATATATATATATATGTATGTATGTATGTATGTATGTATGTATGTATGTATGTATGTATATATGTGTGTGCATGTATATGTATGTATATATATATATGTGTGTGTGTGTATGTATGTATATATTATATGTGTGTGTGTATACATATACATATACATTTTATATATATATATATATATATATATATATATATATATATATATATATATATATATATAC
>NC_142025.1:109345812-109399945 GCF_049901735.1 Notechis scutatus | reverse complement strand
GTTTCCAAACCAAGTTCATGATGAGTGCATTCTAAAAATAAAGAATTTCCTTTCCTTTGAAGAACCACTGAGCATTACTCTGGTTTCTCTGGCTCTTCTCTTTTCCTTCTTTACAGCTTTAGTATTTAAAATCTTAATTAAGCAACGGGACACTCCCATTGTCAAAGCCAACAATCGCAACCTCACCTACCTTCAACTTATCTCTTTGTTCCTCTGCTTCCTTTGCTCACTTCTGTTCATTGGACATCCCAATAAGGCCACTTACCTCCTCCGACAAACAACCTTTGGCATCATCTTTACTATTGCTATTTCTTCTATTTTAGCCAAAACCATCACAGTCATTGTAGCATTTCTAGCATCAAAGCCAGGAAGCTTATTCCACAAATGGGTGGGGCAAAAGTTGGCCTATTCTATTATCTGGTTCTGCTCCTTCATTCAAGTAGCTATTTGTGTTGTTTGGCTGAATACATCTCCCCCGTTTCCAGATTTGGACATGGAGACACTCTTGGGAGAAATCATAGTTGAATGTCATGGGCTACATGGGCTTCTTGGCCCTTCTCAGCTTCATTGTGGCCTTCCTAGCCGGGAAGTTGCCAGACAGTTTCAACGAAGCCAAGTTTATTACTTTCAGCATGTTGGTTTTCTGCAGCGTTTGGCTGACCTTTGTCCCCTCATACCTGAGCACCAAAGGGAAATACATGATGGCTGTGGAGATCTTTTCTATCCTGTCTTCCAGTGCTGGTTTACTGGGATGCATCTTCATCCCCAAAATCTATATAATTATATGGAGGCCTGAGCTCAACACTAGAGACTATTTAATACATAAGAAATAGAAAAATAAAAGGACAAGATCTAATTTTGAGCAAGCAACTTCTTGTTAGATCTTATTGTCTATCTAATAATTAACTAGATCTGTACATACAACCATCTCCAAAAACAGAAATAACTGTGTTTCCCTGAAAATAAGACCCAACCATAAAATAAGTCCTAGCATGATTTTTCAGGTTCCTTCATGATATAAGCCCTACACCAAAAACAAGCCTCAGTTAAGATTGTCAGCCGTCAACATTGTGGTTGCCCTGGAGGGAGGTGTCATGTTCAGCTTGATGTTACTCACATTAGGGGTTGCCAATTGGGGCCTGTGGGATGGACCAGGGAGGGGTGTCTTGGCTGCCTCTTGGGGATTGAGCCTCCCCATTCTTCTCTTAGGGAAAGGTAGGGCTCCTGGCAGTTGGGGTGGCAGGTGGGAGTCTAATCCCTTGTGTCCGGAGTAGCTGGAGAACAAGGTTGGATGGCTTTAACCAAGCATGCAGGGGCCACGTCATGGCACTACCCCACAACCTGACTTGCCTAGCAACATGCCTTGCCTCAGAGAGGCACATGATTCATCCCACTGGATTGTGCTGTGTGGATGCCTGCCCTGGTGCAGCTGTGGGCAATCAAAGACAGGTGGCTGGACAGAGTGGGAGGGCGACTGGTTGGCATGTCTAATGGGGCAGATCATGTGCCTCCTCCTCATGCCTCTGCCTCTGCCTGCAGCTGTGCCACTGCTGGTGGTGCTGTTGTGAGTTGATGCAAAACAGATGGCAGTGTAGGAGTGGCACCATGCTGCAGCCCCTGCAACCTTGGCCCCTGACATCTAACCTTGTCCCACCAGCTCCACTGCAGATGTGGGATGAGCATCCTGCCCACAGCCATACCCGTGAGAGCTCCAGTGAATGGGAAGGCAGGAGCTCCAGTCCCCAAGAGGCAACCATGTCTTTCCTTCCCACTCGACCCTGCCTGGGCCTCCACAGATACCCCCTGATCTGAGCAATGTCGATATGTGACCATGCCCACCTTTACCCTGCAGGGCAACCACAATGCTGAGGGCTGATTATCTAACAGGAAATCACCTGAAAATAAGCCCTAATGTGTCTTTGGTAGCAAAAAATAATATAAGACCTGGTCTTATTTGGGGGGGGCAACATAATAATATTTATGTGGTACCTGGTGGGGTGTTCATTGCCAGTTTTTAATAGGGTGTTCATGGCCAGCTATTAAGTTGTTGGCTCATGTTTCCTTGTGTTGTCAGTTCTACATTGCAGTAAACAAGGACATACATTCATTTTTGCAGCTTAATAGCATTTTGCAGCTATTAAGATTGTTGGCTGAGCAGGTACAAAAATAGCCAGGGAAATTATTCAAGCCTGGGAAACAGACCCATTTCAAAAGGAGTGCTGATTTACTCCCAAGTTATCAGGTACTTAGGAGCTGACAACCTGATGAGGAAACACCAGCCAACAACTTAACATCTATCACAAGTCCAAAAGCTCAGAAGATTAAACCTGTGACCCTGGTGACCAACCCAGATTGGATCTTGCAACTTTAATCTTGGACATGTATATTTGTCAAAATTCACATGTGTTTGTGTGTTTGGTTGACATATTAAGAGAATGTATATGGCCACACATCTTTTATGTAGATCATGGAAAAGGTGACTTTGCCAAAGTATAGACTTCAACCATAGTTACTCAATCTCAAAAAAGGCATTTCATAAACATGTTTATTTAGCATTTCAACTAGCAAAGTTACTAACTATCACAAATACTATGATTACATTAACAGGTCAATCCTCCAGTGGAAATCAAGATACATCTGAAGGAAATACCAAGGGCAAATACTAGAATAGACATAAACCTTCAATGCATCATTCCATACTGAGGTCCATTCCTCAAAAATAGTTGAAGTGTCCCCAACTAACATAGGATAAGTAAGAAAACTGCAGCCATAAATTGGGTTCTTGGGATTTTGTACTTATTTGTTGTTCTTACCATAAATGTGCAGTGCTTGTGGATTTTGTGCTAGTATCTTTTTTTTTTTTTTTTTGAACAAATTTTTATTAATTTTTAAAGACTTACAAAACATACAAAAATTCAAGACATAAAAACATAAAAAATCTCTTTTCTGAAAGTTGCTTAATCCCGGGTCAAAACTCTTGGTACAGACACACATTCAAATTCATATTCATTTTACATACCATTCCATATCTTATTACATTTTCATTTTTCTATATAGCTTCTCCTTTCTTTTAAATTTTCTCAATTTTATTTTATTTATATCCTCTCAATTCAAATCATAATATTTATTCTTTGTCTGTTATTTCCAACTATCCATTTATCTTTCTTCTTAAAAGAAAAAAAAGAAAAACCTTCTCCTGCACACTGATTGGAGTATGACGCCTATGTCTCTTTCCCTATATTTATAATACTTGATTTAAAATACATAACTTATGTTGGGATTCTGTCTGGTACATTCTGACATTATACAATATCATCAAAACCAATACAAATCTATTCATTAATATTAATATTTATTCATATCTTAAACATCTAGCACATTTCTTATCAATTAGGTCACATATTTCTATGGGAGCACCTATTTGCCATATTAATTCCATCCCCACATCACATATTATAAATCATTATTACATTACATGTTCCCTCTCATTCTTCAAACCTCTCATTTCACGAATAGTTTCACTATTATAACATAGCCTAATCATTGGTGTTAACAATCATTTATATCTTTAGACATTTTACACATTTCAATTAATTATCATACCATTATGGGAACACTTCTTATACTTTCCAAAATTATTCCCCCCACACCATCGATCTTAAATCATTATTTCATTAAAGTACTCCCTCTCTTAACAAAAATTTCACTAAATTATACTAAATATTTATCACATTTTAAATTACATATTATTTCCAATCTTCTATAATTATTTCTAAATACAAATATAAAAATGCAATCTTATGTACCTTTCTAGAATCCTTTTCCAATAAAATCTATCCATTATCTCTAAAATACTTTTGTTTTTTTGCATTTTGCTCCCCACCATTAAAGCTTCTCATCCCTTCCTTTCTCCCTTGCTTCTTCTTCTCCTTATTCTCTTTACCCCCTTGTCTCTCCACCTCCCTTTTATCCTGTTTTCCCTCTTTCTGTTGTTTCCTAACACAATATCCTCTTTTCACCTTATTCTTCTCTTTTTGGATTGTTTTCCCAGGTCTTAAAGTCTTCTTCTCCTTTTTCTCCTCCTTCTTTTCTTCCCCAACCAAAGTCACATGTTCTTCAAAAATGGCTTCTTCTTTATCCTGCTCATACGATTTAACATAAGCACAGACCGCCATTTCTATAAACTGAAAAAGAGTGCCAAAAACATCTTTCCCTTCTTGCTTTTCTCTTTCATATTTTTGATGTATAAGTTCTAGTTCATCCACAGCTGATGCCATTGTACAGAGAGAATTTTTTTTCAAAACAACCACCCAAGTGCTTTTAGTCTGAGATAATTCTCATAAAATCCAAAGTCATCAAATAGTCCAATCAGCTGATTCTTTTTAATACTTTCTCTTTTTCCACTTTCTCTTTTTGGGATAAAATTTGATCACAAAGTTCTCTTTAAAATATATCTTTAGGAAGTCTTATTGCTGTTTAATAGCTCTTTAAAATTAACTCTTTAAAGTTTTAGGCAGTCTTCTCCTTATTTTCAGGTTGCTCCAATTTTTTTTTCCTCTCCCTTCCCACTCACAGCCAAAAAAAAAATTCTTCTTCTTTTTTTTTTTTCCCCTTTGAATATTCAGAAATCCTTGCTCCTTCAATATTCATTTACCTCCAGAACAGATTCCCGGATTTCTCTTATGGTTCCACTGCTGTCACGTTAGGGAGGAGAGTGAAAGGCAAGGAAAAAAAAAACTTACTCTTTTGAAATGTTCGCCGCTTGTATCTCTTTCTAGAAATAAAGTATCCTTAGCAGCCTTCGAGGTTACAGGAACTCTTTCTCTTAACTTTATCCCAGTCAGAAGCAACTTCCACAGCTCTTCCCTCTTCCTCCAGCACAAATCTTACCCGGCTGCTGGCTTCTTTGAGGCGGCCATTACTGACCGCCGCTCCACCACCTCAGGAAAAAGGGATTATTCCAGCTGGAAAGGGGGTCTGCATTACCCCCAAACTTCTGTCCGGATCCCCACTCTCTTCGGCTGCCTCTACAAGGCAGCCATAGCCCCCAGACCTATTTAGATCGGGGGCACCTTGGCAGCGAATGCGGCAGGGATCGCAGAGGCGCGAATTCCTGCTGCTACCGAAGCCGCGCAAAACCAGAAGCCCGATTTTGTGCTAGTATCTTTTGACCACCAATCAATTCCATGGCTGAGAGATTCTCTCATATTTGAATAAGTGGCACTTGCTCCATAATCCAATACATGCAAGATATTTATGTTGAAGGAATTCTATAAGACAACTAAAATTCTGCTAAAGCCTCACAACTAGAGGATCAAAGAATATATTGTGGTAGCCAATCTGCTTGGTATTTGTTTTGGCTAATGCTTTCTTAAATTGCCAGTGAAGAAAGAAAGAGCCCCAAAATCAGATAATTTGAATCAAGAGCAACTCTGTCCTTTCTGAAACCAAATTGTTTATTAGAGAGTAGGTTGTTTGTCTCTAAGTGGAGGATAATGGACTGGTTAATAATTGATTCCATGACTTTACAGGTGACACAGCATAAGGAGATTGGTCTGTAATTTTCAACTAGGCTTGAGTCTCCCTTTTTGAAGATGGGGATGATCATGGTTTGTGACCATAGGTTAGGCAAGGAGCTGGTCCTGAAAGATTTTTCAAAGATTATGCTTAGAGGTTCTGCTGTGGCAGTGGATAGCTTTTTTAAGAAGTAGGCACATATTCCATCCGGTCCAATAGATAGAGATGGTTCTAGATTGCATAGTGCTTTTTCAACATTGTCTTCTGTAAAATTGATGTGTATTAAATCATTGTAGTTTTCTGTGGTTCGGCTAGGAAATACTGGGCATGATCCATTGCTGTTTACAAATATTGAGCCAAAGAATGTGTTAAAGATGTTGGCTTTAATGGTGTCGTTGTTGCAGTCTTTACCATTAGGTCCTATCAGGGATGGGATGGACCTTGAGCCTTTTAGTTTGTTGTTTACAAAATTGGAAAAAGCGCAGGTAGAATTGATGCGTAGAAGGTTTTCCTCTTGTTTAATGTGATAATTGGTGCATTCAGTCTTTATCTGGTGGCATAAATTTTTGTATCGGCTTTTGAAGCTGGCAACGTGACCAGATTTGTTTTCCCACCAGAGTGATCTCTTTTTGGATTGATGTTTTCTTATTGTTATGGGTAATCTGTTTTTTGTTTTTGTTTTTTGGTGGGGGGAGTTGTTATTGGTACATATAGTTTGATGACTCTTTTGACTTCAAGTAAAAAGCATTCCTGTCAAACAGACAACAAATGGTCAAAATTGGGAGTGTCCTATGAAATTATGTACCTGTCAATAGTGGTGTCCCCCAAGGCAGTGTTCTAGGACCAACTCCCTTCATACTCTACATAAATGACCTCTGTGATCATATTAAGAACAACTGTGTTCTCTTCGCTGATGATGTAAAGCTGTTCAATACCACAGACACTACTGCTACCCTTCAAAAAGATCTTGACTATGTATCTGAATGGTCAAACAAATGGCAACTTCAAATCTCAACAAATAAATGCTCTGTCTTACATAAATATTGGTAAAAAAAAATCAGAAAATAAAATACAGGCTGAATAGTCAAGACCTTGTTGATGACCCAAGCTCTGTAAAGGACCTTGGAATACTCATCTCTAATGATCTAAGTGCTAGAGGCCACTGTAACTACATAGCCAAAAAGGCATTAAGAGTTGTTAACGTAATTCTATGTAACTTTTTCTCTGGTAATAACACATTACTAACTAGAGCGTACAAAACATTTGCTAGACCAATACTCGAATACAGCTCATCAGTCTGGAACCCACATTACGTATCTGATATTAGCACAGTTGAGAAAGTCCAGAAATATTTCACAAGAAGAGTTCTCCATTCCTCTACTCGTAGAATACCTTATGCTACCAGACTTGCATATTTCACAAGAAGAGTTCTCCATTCCTCTACTCGTAGAATACCTTATGCCAGACTTGCAATTCTAGACCTAGAAAACCTTGAATTACGCCGTCTTCAGTCTGATCTAAGTATGGTATATAAACTCATACATTGCAATGATTTACCTGTCAATGAATACTTCAGCTTCAACCATAACAACACAAGAGCACACAATAGATACAAACTCAAGGTTAACAGCACCAAATTTAATTGCAGGAAATATGACTTCAGCAACAGAGTGGTCAATGTCTGGAATACTCTACCTGACTCTGTGGTTTCTTCCCCAAACCCCAAATACTTTAACCTTAGACTGTCTAGTATTGACCTCACCCCTTTCCTAAGAGGTCTGTAGGGGGCATGCATAAGTGCACCAACGTGCCTACCATCCCTGTCCTATTGTTTCTTTTACTTTTCTTATATGTACCCATTTCATGTATTCATAACTATATATATACTTATACCTATTATTTTGTAAGTGATTTACCAACCAAAATAAATAAAGTAAATACTTTGAGCATGGAAACATAAGTGTGGATTAAAAATAAGGAATCACATCAGTTATTGAGACATGACAACATCTTAAATCAGATGTCAATGTAGACAGCAATTATTGTGCTGTCTATAACATTAGTTTTTATGTAGACTTCTGGCAAAGCAATACAAGAGAAGACAAATTAGTAGAAATGTTGAGATTATTACCATTTACTGCTTCTACACTCAGCCATAAAGGTACAATCTCAAAAGTGCACTGGAGATGAAGCCATTAAAATTTCTCATGAATGGTACCAGAAGGGAGAACCTTTCATTGGTGGATTGATGTCCCAAGTCCATTACTTGTTCCCCAAAATTGAATTCAAGAGACATCCTTCTATGGAATCAGGGAGGCCAAAAATAGACCACGTGGGGGCCATGCAGGGCCTCTGAGTTGCCCATTTTCAGATGGCAAAGTGCTATAGGAGCACTGGATTGGACTGGATTACAATGATCTGGGCTCAAGTAAGTGTCCAACCTGGATAGAAAACAAGCAACATTCTATGTTATTACTACAGTTTAATGCCAGGTTTTCCAGGTTTTCTGTAAATCCATTTATCTACAATCAACAATCTATAATTGACAACCATTTCTATTTACTATCCTGGAAATCTACCAGGGCTGGTAGATCTTATGTTATCATGTTATTTATGCTATTGTATTTTTATTATTAGTTGAATAATAAAAATACAATAGTATAAATAGCCTTTCTGTCTGGAAAAGCAATTTACTATTAAACAATGGGGCATACATTTAAAAATAAAAAGTTTAGTGGAGTGTGAAGAATAAGTAATAAATGTTTGGTAAGAATAGGTATAGGAGGTGGTGTTGCTATCTTTTATAAAAAGTCCTTACATCTAAAAAACATCCAAGTTACCCAAGATCTTGCTCTTCCTGAGACCATTATCTGTGAACTGACCTTAAATATCACATTTTGGTTCTTGCTGTTACAGAGCCCTGATTATGACATCAAACATGTAAACAAGCTAAATATACAACTAACATGGGCAGCATCCTGCCCACATGCTTTTATCTTTCTTAGTGACTTCAATCTACCTCATATTAACTGGACCCTAAATGAATGTGTAACTGAACCCATACATGCAATCTTCTACAATGCTGTAACAAATCTGGGACTGGAACAACTAGTAACCAACAATACTAGGATTAACAACTGCCTCGATCTCATCTTCTGCAATAGTTTGAATTCAATTTATGGAATACAAATTAAAGAACCCTTTTCCAACAGTGACCACAACATGATTGACTTTTGTCACAACATACGTCCACACAAAAATCATCACAACAACAAAATCCCCAATTATAGCCTCAAAAAAGGCAACTATGATCTTATAATCAATGATCTCTCTTCCCTTGATTGGCAATTTCTATTCTCTGGATGCAATACTGTTGAAGACCATTACAACATATTCTTACTAGAAATCAAAAGAGTCATCAAACTATATGTACCAATAACAACTCCCAAAACCAGGAAAAAAAGATTACCCATAACAATAAGGAAGCTTCAATCCAAAAAGAGATCACTTTGGCGAAAAAACAAATCTGGTCATGTTACCAACTTCAAAAGCTGATACAAAAATGATGGAGAAGGCGGAGCCACGTCGCCGCGCTACAGCTGTAATTTCGGGGCTCTGAAGTTACAGCTGATATCTTCACCCCTGGTCAGTCCAATGGACCTAAACCGTCCCGTAGAGACGGTGATAGTAAGGGGCGCGTTCTGTTGATCACAGGGACACCGCAAGTCTCTGGTGGATCCAGAAGAAGCCCCTTTACCATCGGCGGAGAGGCAGCCATTAAGCTGCTGAAGCAGGGACAGCTCCGGAAGGAAGAGAAGAAAGAAAGAGAAAGTGTATCGGCTGGTGAGATTTTTATTTATTTATTTGGGATAAGGACACCCTAGAAGAAGAAGAAACCTGTAAGATTTTTGACAGAACTTGATAAGATGGACTTAGTGGCGATTTTTTAGGAGATGTCAAAATGAGGCTTGGCTTTTTACTTTTTTTTTTTTTCTAGTGAACTTCTATTGTGATTTTTAATAGAGGCTCCCTTTAGTAATTTTTTCTTTTTTTTAAATATATACATATTTTCTTTTTCTATTGGGCTTTTTTTTTTTCGGAAGAAGGGGGAGTGGAGTAGAGAAACTTTGTAACTCTGTAACACTGCCAACTAGAGGCTTGAAAATACTTTACTTGAAGTTGAGAGAACTGTGAGAAACTCTTTCCCAAGGACACTGAGTTGATAAGATAGAGGGAGGAACTCTGGAGAATGTTTTCACAGGTGTCTCTTTGGGATTTCTACAATCAACTGAATATTTGAAGCTTGGCTTTGAAACTTGTGGAGAAGCCATAATAAGAGCCTTGGACGTTTAAATAAAATGCAGTGTTCTCCTTGCTTTACTTGTTGTTAGCTTTTATCCCTCCTCCTCAACCCTATAGTATTTCGTAATATTTGTACACTTTTGCTTATTACTATTATTATTATTTTTCATTTTTTTTTCTAAAGGGAAAGCCTCAGAATATTTTTTCCTTTTTCCTTTCCTTTTTTCTTTTTTTTTTTTGGGGGACTTTTGCTTTTTCACCTTTATATGTATATATTCTTTTTTATGGCTATGTTTTATTTTCTTGAGATCTCGCAATTGGATTAAGGTGTGAAGAACCTGAAGAATTTTTCTTTTTTTTCCCTTTTATTATTATTATTATTTTTTAATATTATTGGGTTTTATTCTCCTTCTGACTATCGCAACTGAGGATTAAGGTCTAGAAGAACCTGAAGAAATCTTTCTTTTTCCTTGAAACCTTTTTTTTTTTTTAAATTTTGGGCTTTTTATTTTTTACTGGTTTTTCTTTTTCACGTTTTTTCCTTTCCCTAATTGGATTACAATTGCCACTCTGCCAACTGGATTAAAAGAGTGGGAAGATTCTGAGTTATTCAAATGAGTAAGAAAATTCTACCTTCTGGTACCTCAACTTCTGCTCCTGCCTCCCCATCAACTGGAGGACGACTTTCAACAATGGCGAAGCAAGATAAAGGACAAATGGATCTAACGACAGTTATACAAGGAATTCAAGAACTTAAAATGAGTATTGAACAAAGGACGGGGAGTATTGAACAAAAAATTGAAAACATCCAACAAATGATGGTGAAATATGATGAGAGACTGCAAAAAATGGAAGAGAAAGACAATCAAAGAGATGAGAAAATTGGAAATATTGATGACAGAGTGACAACGCTTGAACAAAACAAGAATGAGATGTTGAAGTGGGAGATGGACAGATCAGAATATTACCTCAGATTTCAAAATATAGAGGAAGAAAAAGGACAAGATCTTGCTGCAGTAATGATAGAAATCTTGGCTGAAGCTCTGGAAATAACAGAGGAAAAGATGATGGATGGAATAGATGAGATATACCTAGTTTTTACAAGATATGCGTCGAGGAATAAGCTACCAAGAGAAGTTCATGTCAGATTTACCAAAAAATCTATTAAAACACAGAGATTACAAGCGGCAAGAGAGAAGGCATTGAAATATGGAGATAAAGAGATTGTGGTTTTAAAACAAGTACCCAGAAAAGTTAGAGAGATAAGAAGAGAATATCGATTCCTGACTAAAATATTATTGGAAAAGGAGGTGAATTACAGATGGTTGATTCCAGAAGGATTAATGGTTACATGGAAAGAACAGAGATTCAGAATTGGCTCAATTGACGAAGCAGAATCGTTTTATAATGAATTCTTTAGAAGAAGAGAAATAGAGATAGAAAAAGAGACTACTCTAACTGAATTTCAAGAGGACCAAATAGAGATGGGAAAAGGAGAAGGTGCAGTAGGTGGACAAGTGGAGACTAAAGAACAACGTGAAGTAAGATCAACGAGAGCTGTTAGACCTAAATATAAATCATAACTATGGAGGAAAAAAAATTGATTTCTTTGAATATAAATGGACTGAATTCAGCTACTAAAAGAAGGAAAACCTTTCATAAAATAGAGAAATTAAAATTTGACATAATTTGCTTACAAGAAGTACATATTAAAAAACAATATCAACAATTATTGGTGCGACCAAAAATAGGGAAAATTTTTACTTCTCTGACCCACTATAAGAAAAGAGGAGTGGTTTTGTACATTAAAGAAACCATTCCAGCAAAACTGATTTATACTGATGAAGACGGAAGAGTATTAATGGTTGAAATAGTGGATAACAATACAAAAATACTCCTGGTTGCAATCTATGCTCCAAATGATAAACAAAAAAGATTTTATAAAAAATTACATATGAAAATAATTGAATTGGACTATGCTAATATATTTATAATGGGAGATTTTAATGGAATTGTAGACAATGAATTGGACTATACAGCAAAAATAACACGACAAAATAGGAAGACCCTCCCTAAATCCTTTTTTGAAATGATAGAGGAACTAAATTTAAAAGATATATGAAGGGAAAGAAATACTAAAACTCAACAATATACTTTCAATTCGAATAGACATTCATCATGGTCCAGAATAGATATGATTTGGACGTCAACAGAATTATTATCTAATATTCAAGAAATAAATATTGAAACAAGTACATGGGCAGACCATAACCCAATGACAATTAAATGGAAAGGACAAAAAGAAGATCTAGATGGACATTAAATAATACTATTTTAAAGGAAAAAGACTTTACACAATGGATGGAAAAAGAACTGGCCTTCTTCTTTAATGAAAACAGAAAAGAAGATACTTCAATACAGAATGTTTGGGACACAATGAAGGCATATGCAAGAGGATTGATAATGGATTATACAAAGAAAAAGAATATTAGGAAGAGGCAAATGATTAAAACTTTAGAAGATGATTATAAAAATTGGAAAAAGAATTACAGAGAACGCCACAGAAAAAACATATTAAATTTAAAATGGACATAATCAAACATAAACTGGATCAAACAGAGAAAGAAGAATTGGGGCAAAAAATCAGAAGCGCTAAACAGAACTACTTCGAGGATGCAAACAGGCCAGGTAGATAGTTAGCATACAAACTGAGAAAAGAGAAAGAATCAAGGAGAATACTACAGTTAATGGACGAACAAGGTCAAGTTTGTCATGGTAATAAGGAGAAAAAGAGAATTATTCGAGACTTTTATGCACAATTATATAAGCAGGAGGATTTTGATGAGGGGAAAATCAAACAGTATTTACAAAATGCCAACCTACCTAAGATACCTGATGAAACTGGGAAAATGTTAGAAAATCCTATAACAATGATGGAATTAACTGAAGTACTCAATAGGCAGAATAACGGGAAAGCTCCAGGACCAGATGGTTTCCCGGCAGAATTTTATAAAACATTACAAGAATCGTTGAGTATTTCATTGTTAGAAATTATGAATGAAGCTATGATAAATAAGAAAATACCTAAAACATGGTCAGAAGCTTATATTACGCTTATCCCAAAAGAAGGGGCTGACCCATCACAAATTAAGAACTATAGACCTATTTCTTTACTGAATGCAGATTATAAAATATTTGCTTCAATTTTGGCAGAAAGGCTAAAAAAATACCTAAATAATTTTATCCATCCTGATCAGAATGGATTTCTACCAAAGAGACAAATTAAAGACAACATGAGAGTAATTTTGGACACTTTGGAATACTATGAGGCACACCCTGAAAAGCAAATGGCTTTGATATTCTTAGATGCCCAAAAGGCATTTGATAACGTGAATTGGAGATTTATGTTATTATTATTGGAACAGATGGGCTTTGCTAGAAAATTTATTCAAGCAATAGAAGCCATATATTACAAGCAAACAGCAAAAGTGATGATAGACGGAGAATTTACAGACCCTATCAATATTAAAAAAGGCACAAGACAAGGATGTCCATTATCCCCTTTGTTATTTGTATTGACTTTGGAAGTGTTAAATAGAAATATTAGAGAGGATACAAATATAAAAGGAATGAAAGTTAAAAAGGAGGAATTTAAATTGCAAGCCTTTGCGGACGACTTGGTCTTTATTCTGGAAGACCCTCTAGAGACAGCTTTAAAATTACTGGAAAAGATAGAGACGTATGGTGAGATGGCTGGCTTGAAAATAAATAAAGACAAAACAAAGATTCTGACAAAAAATATGTTATTAAGGCAAAGAGAAGAGTTGGCAGACCTATTGAAAATTCAAGTTACGAATAAAGTTAAATACTTGGGGATATTTTTGACGTCAAGATGTACTACACTGAAAGAGAATAACTATATTAAACTTAAACAGCAGATAGCATCTGACTTGAAAAAATGGGAAAATCTACAATTATCTTTGATAGGTAGAATTTCAACAATTAAAATGAATATTTTACCCAGAATTTTATATTTGTTTCAAACAATACCAATTAGGCTTGGCAAAGACTACTTTAATGAATTAAATAAAATTGTATTGAAGTATATATGGCAAGGTAAGAAAGCGAGAATAAAACTAAAACTTTTACAGGATGCTAGAACTAGAGGAGGATTTGGCCTTCCTAATTGGGAGTTGTATTATCAAGCTGCAAACTTAATGTGGGCTAAAGAATGGATAACGTTAAGAAAGTCTAGATTACTGGCATTGGAAGGACATGACTTATTATTGGGTTGGCATGCTTTTTTATGGTATAAGGGAACTAAATCGCAGGGTTATTTCAGAAGGCACTATATACGGGAATCGTTATGGTTGAATTGGGAGAAAATTAAGAAACAATGTTATTTGAAAATACCAGTTTGGTTATCAACTATCGAAGCTTTTTCCTATCCCATAATTTATAAGAAGGAACAAACAGTTAGATATGGGGAAATACTGGATGAAAAGGGTGAACTTAAAACGATGCAAAAGTTAGAAGAACAAGATATAAAGATGAATTGGTTTTCATATGCGCAAATACACTCAAGGTATCTTAAAGATTCTAAAACAGAAGGATTTTATGATAAATTGACTGATTTAGATAGGATTTTGACAGGTTCTGATGAAAAAGTGATTAAAAAACTATATAGTTATTTGTTGGAAATTAAATTAGAGGAAGAACAAGTCAAAGAAACAATGATTGTTTGGGGGAAGAACTTTGGATATGGGATTGATTTAGAGAAATGGCAAAAATTGTGGTGTCAAAATTATAAAATAACAATGTCAGTAGCATATAAAGAAAATTTGTATAAGATGTTTTACAGGTGGCATTTTCCCCCGACAAGAATAGCAAGAATGTTCAAGAACAAATCTGAAAAGTGCTGGAAATGTCATCAGATCCCTGGCTCATATTACCATATGTGGTGGACTTGTGAGGAGGCCAGGAAATACTGGACTAGAATTCGCATATGGTTGGAAGAAATGACAAAAGAACATATAGATTTGAAACCAGAGATTTTTCTATTGGGAATCTTACCTGATATATTTAATAAAAACTTAAAGTATTTGATTGTAAATGTGTTAACAGCAGCTAGGATTGTATTTGCTAAAAATTGGAAGAGTGAGAAAATACCATTAGAGGAAGAAATTATTAAGAAAATACTGGAATGTGCTGAAATGAGTAGATTGACATTTGAAATTAGAGAACAAGAAGATAAACAATTTTATGAAGTTTGGGGTCTTTTTTATCAATGGTTAGATAATACAATATAATAATAGAATATTTAGAAACCTAGGAAATAATGAATATACATTTTTTTTGGTTTTGATAACATTTTTAGAATATTTTATTAAGATAGATTTGGTATGATTTTACGATCTGTTATAAAATAAATTAACTAAATTATAGTTATCTCGCTTAAGTATGAATTAGTAAAATTATAGTCAAATGATTGTTTAATAATGATATTAGGATATATAATTGTTGATTGATAATATGAGTTATTATGTAACATAATTATTATGATGACTATGAAATGGATGCACAAAAAGGAGTGGTAAACCAACCGATACACTGTCTGTAAATTTATGAAGAATGATGATGTTCTTATGTTATGTTTTATGTTTTACGTGTTTTTATTTGTTGTTAAAATCAATAAAACTTTTACCAAAAAAAAAAAAAAAGCTGATACAAAAATTTATATCACCAGATATAAACTGAATGCACCAATTATCACATTAAACAAGAGGAAAACATTCTACGCACAAATTCCACCTATGCTTTCTACAATTTTGTAAACAATGAACTAAAAGACTCAAGGTCCATCCCACCCCTGAAAGGACCTAGTGGAAAAGACTGCAACGATGATACCATCAAAGCCAACATCTTTAACACATTCTTTGGCTCAGTATTTGTAAACAGCAATGGATCAAGCCCAGTACTTCCTATTCGAACCACAGACAACTACAATGACCTAATACATATCGATTTTACAGAAGACATTGTTGGAAAAGCACTGCGCAATCTAAAACCATCCCTATCTATTGGACCGGATGAAATATGTGCCTACTTCTTAAAAAGCTATCCACTGCCATAGCAGAACCTCTAAGCATAATCTTTGAAAAATCTTTCAGGACCAGCTCCTTGCCTAACCTATGGTCACAAAGCATGATCATCCCCATCTTCAAAAAGGGAGACCCAAGGCTAGGTGAAAATTACAGACCAATCTCCTTATGCTGCATCACCTGTAAAGTCATGGAATCAATTATTAACCAATCCATTATCCTCCACTTAGAGACAAACAACCTACTCTCTAATAAACAATTTGGTTTCAGAAAAACACTATCCTGTAATCTGCAACAATTACACTGCAAAAACATATGAACTACACAACTCGATCAGGGCAAAGCAATAGATGCAATCTACATAGACTTCTGTAAAGCCTTTGATTCAATGGTACATGACAAACTACTCCTAGAACGAGAATCGTACGGTATCTCTGGACATCTGCATAATTGAATAGAAGCATTCCTGTCAGACAAATGGTCAAAATTGGGAGTGTCCTATCAAATTCTGTACCTGTCCACAGTGGTGTCCCCCAAGGCAGTGTTTTAGGACCAACTCTCTTCATACTCTACATAAATGACCTCTGTGATCATATTAAGAGCAACTACGCTCTCTTCGCTGATGACGAAAAGCTATTCAACACCGCAGACAATACTACTACCCTCCAAAAATATCTTGACTATGTATTAGAATGGTCAATCAAATGGCAACTTCAAATCTCAACAGATAAATGCTCTGTCTTACATATTGGCAAAAAAATCAGAAAATAAAATACAAGCTAAATAGTCAAGACCTTGTTGAGAATCCAAACTCTGTCAAGGACCTTGGAGTACTCATATCTGATGAGTACATAGTCAAAAAGGGCATTAAGAGTTGTTAATCTAATCCCACATAGCTTCTTCTTTGCTAATATCACACTACTAACTAGAGCATACAAAACATTTGCTAGACCAATGCTAGAATACAGCTCATCAGTCTGGAACCCACATTACGTATCTGATATTAACACAATTGAAAAAGTCCAGAAATATTTCACTAGCAGAGTTCTCCTCTCTTCTATTCATTGCAGAATAACTTATGCCACCAGACTTGAAACTCTAGACCTAGAAAACCTAGCACTACGCCACCTCCTGTCCGATCTAAATATAGTATATAAAATCATACATTGCAATGTCCTACCTGCAAATGAATACTTCAGCTTCAACCACAACAATATAAGGGCACACAATAGATGCAAACTCAAGGTTAACTGCACCAAACTTGACTGCAGAAAATACAACTTCAGCAACAGAGTGGTCAATGTTTCTTCCCCAAACCCCAAAAACTTTAACCTTAGACTATCTACTATTGACCTCACCACCCTCCTAAGAGGCCTATAGGGGGCGTGCATACGTGCACCAATTGTGCCTACCGTCCCTGTCCTATTGTTTCTTCTATAATCATACACACAAACTTCTACAATGCTATTACAAATCTGGGACTGGAACAACTAGTAACCAACAATACTAGACTAAACAACTGCCTCGATCTCATCTTCTGCAATAGTTTGAATTTAATTTACGGAATACAAACTAAAGAACCCCTTTCCAGTAGTGACCACAATATGATTGACTTTTGTCTCAACATACGTCCACACAAAAATCACCACAATGATGTAATCCCCAATTATAACTTCAAAAAGGCAACTATGATCTTATAGACAACAATCTCTCATCCCTTGATTGGCAATCTCTATTCACTAGATGCAATACCGTTGAAGACCATTACAACATATTTTTACTTGAAGTCAAAAGAGTCATCAAACTATATGTTCCAACAACAACTCCCAAAACAAAACAAAAAAGCAGATTACCCATATCAATAAGGAAACTTCAATCCAAAAAGAGATCACTCTGGCGGAAAAACAAATCTGGTCACGTTGCCAATTTCAAAAACCGATACAAAAATTTATGCCACCAGATAAAGACCGAATGCACCAATTATCACATTAAACAAGAGGAAAACCTTCTAAGCACCAATTCCACCCGTGCTTTTTACAATTTTGTAAACAACAAACTAAAAGACTCAAGGTCCATCCCTCCCTTGATAGGACCTGATGGTAAAGACTGCAACGACGACACCATTAAAGCCAACCCTCTTTAACACATTCTTTGGCTCAGTATTTGTAAACAGCAATGGATCATGCCCAGTATTTCCTAGCCGTACCACAGATAACAACAATGATCTAATACATATCGATTTCACAGAAGACAATGTTAAAAATCACTACGCAATCTAAAACCATCTCTATCTATTGGACCGGATGGAATATGTGCCTACTTCTTAAGAAAGCTATCCACTGCCATAGCCAAACCTCTAAGCATAATCTTTGAAAAATCTTTCAGGACCAGCTCCTTGCCTAACCTATGGTCACAAGCCACAGTCATCCCCATCTTCAAAAGGGAGACCCAAGCCTAGTTGAAAATTACAGGCCAATCTCCTTATGCTGCGTCACCTGTAAAGTCATGGAATCTATAATTAACCAATCCATCATCCTCCACTTAGAGACAAACAACCTACTCTCAATAAACAATTTGGTTTCAGAAAAAAACTATCCTCTAATCTGCAACTCTTACACTGCAAAAACATATGGACGACACAACTCGACCAAGGCAAAGCAATAGACGCAATCTACATAGACTTCTTTAAAGCCTTTGATTCAGTGGTACACGACAAACTACTCCTAAAAATAAAATCCTATAGTATCTCTGGACAACTGAATAACTGGATAGAAGCATTCCTGTCAAACAGACAACAAATGGTCAAAATCGGGAGCGTCCTATCAAATCCAGTACCTGTCAATAGTGGTGTCCCCCAGGGCAGTGTTCTAGGACCAACTCTCTTCATACTCTACATAAACGACCTCTGTGATCATATTAAGAGCAATTGCGTTCTCTTCGCTGATGATGTAAAGCTGTTCAATACCACAGACAATACTGCTACCCTACAAAAAGATCTTGACTATGTATCTGAATGGTCAAACAAATGGCAACTTCAAATCTCAACAAATAAATGCTCTGTCCTACATATTGGCAAAAAAAATCAGAAAATAAAATACAAGCTGAATAGCCAAGATCTTGTTGATGACCCAAGCTCTGTAAAGGACCTTGGAATACTCACCTCTAATGATCTAAGTGCTAGAGCCCACTGCAACTACATAGCCAAAAAGGCATTAAGAGTTGTTAACCTAATCCTACGTAGCTTTTTCTCTGGTAATATCACACTACTAACCAGAGCATACAAAACATTTGCTAGACCAATACTCGAATACAGTTCATCAGTCTGGAACCCTCATTACGTATCTGATATTAACACAATTGAGAAAGTCCAGAAATATTTCACAAGAAGAGTTCTCCACTCTTCTACTCGTTGTAGAATACCTTATGCCACCAGACTTGAAATTCTAGAACTAGAAAACCTTGAATTACGCCGTCTTCGGTCTGACTTAAGCATGGTATATAAAATCATACATTGCAATGTCCTACCTGTCAATGAATACTTCAGCTTCAACCATAACAACACAAGAGCACACAATAGATACAAACTCAAAGTTAACCGCACCAAACTTGATTGCAGGAAATACGACTTCAGCAATAGAGTGGTCAATGTCTGGAATACTCTACCCGAATCTGTAGTCTCTTCCCCAAACCCCAAAAACTTTAACCTTAGACTGTCTACTATTGACCTCACCCCTTTCCTAAGAGGTCTGTAGGGGGCGTGCATAAGCGCACCAACGTGCCTACCGTCCCTGTCCTATTGTTTCTCTTATTCTTTTATTTTTCTTATATGTACCCATTTCATGTATTCACAACTATGTATACACTTATACTTATTATCTTGTAAACAATTGGCAAATCAAATAAATAAATAAATAAATAAATAAGTATCTATCTCAAATATTCAAAACTATGTTTATTCTTATACCTGTATCTTGTAAGCGATTGACAAATAAAATAAATAAAAAATAAAACATCTGGTAGAAGAGATAGAAAAATGGTTATAGTAAAGAACTGTGGAAAGAAAAGAGAGAAGGGAAAAAAAGCATCTTGAGCCTGTGTCAAATACCCACCATGACCATTCCCACCTGGCCATGCCCACTCCCAGGTTCACATCCACACACCACCCCATTAATTACACTTTAACTAAACTAAAAATAAATGAAATACAACTTCAATTGTGTTCCTGGTTTCAGCAATCTTTCCAAGGTTAACTTGTCTGTTTTATGGCAGGACTGACTATTAACACTCTAGTTCTTATTCATTGGCTGTAAAACAGAATAAAATAAAAAAATAATGACCTCTTTTTGTTTATTTGGGGATAGGTACCACCTCTCTCATTATGTAATGAGCCATGTTCTCTTGGAAAAAGAAAGAACAAGATCAAAGGGGGAAAATTTTGCTGCTATGCTTGTGCTCAGTGTCCAGAAAAAATGATATCCAGACAAATAGGTAAGATTTATAGCAGCCCAATGGACTTATGCCTGAAAGTTCATTTCTGTAGCCTGTATCCCAGTTAAGATTAAATTAAGGTTAAAGAATCGGAAAGAATATAGTGGACTGTGTTGATATAAATGATGATGGCTTGTAAAGATTAATAAATGCAAACAGAAATATACATTACTTCCCACAGCATTGAAAAAAGCGGAGATGGTTAAATCCAATGATTTATTTAAAGAAAAGAACATATTTCATTTTGTTTCTGCTTGGAGAATGCTTATCCTTGTGATGGAAAAAACTTTGATTTTGGTTTTGCTGATTAAATAACTTTAATGTTATAGAAAGGGCTAGCGTATACTACTAGAAGAGTAAAAAGCTGAGGCAATAATTTTATTGTCTTCTGCTATGCTAAAAAGAGACAGAAGTCTACTCTTTTTTATCCTTTTCTTCCTCTACCCAAAATTATCTTTTTCCCTTTTTTCTCTCTCCTAGTATCTCCTTGTTGTTATTTTCCTTTGTCTTTTATATTCCAATCAACTAATAAAACATTTCAAACCCCAAGAGTTACATATTTTTTAGAAAACACATTTGGAAGGAAATACAGAAAAGCAATCCTGAGGTCCAAAAGATTGGCGATTCCTGTTATAAGGGCTGTTTCTGCCATTTATATGTATTGAGGGAATTTCATACATTGGAAGTGAATGCAGCCATTTTACTAACACAATATGTGAAATATTAGGAGCTTAAAATTAGTCTCTTTGTATGTTTGTGTGTGTGAGAGGGAAATTGATTGATTGATTTCTCGATCGATTGATTAATTGAACATATAAATGGCCACAAATTTCATATACATAACTCTGGGCAATAGGTCACTGAGCCACATTACAGAGCTCAATTTCTCAACCTCCAAAAGTAAGTGAAAAAAGTTTCCTGTGTCAGCCTTGGAAGCCATATTTTATTTGGAAGCTTCGAGGCTGCCATATTTAATGCCTGGGAATTTGAGAGGGAGGATGTCATAGAGAGGCAGAAATTTAGACTCAACAAAATTCTTTCACAGAAAGTCAAGGCCAAGTGACCCTGCACCTGTAGAGGAGAGTTTAGAGGAAGGTCTTCAGTTGGGATGATGTTTGATTGGATTATGTGATGGACTGGTGGGTGCAGGGGAATGATCTTTGATTTTCTTTTGGGAAGGGATAACCCAGAACTCTCAGATTTAGGTTTTCCCAAATATGCCAATATGACAACTCTAATAAAATGGAACTTTGAGAAAATGACTGTGTCAGAGTTTATTGGTTTGGAGTTTGTTAGTTGGAACACTAACATCCTCTGGCATTTCACAAACATTATCCATCTTCACCATTCTTACAAGCAAAGTTATCAGCTCTCCAGTTATAGCAAACACTATGATTACATTATCCTGTGGCTTTCAAGATGGCTCTCAGGAAATAGCAGAGACAAATCAAAGAATAGATAAAAACCTTCCATATATCATTCCCAACTGAGGGTCATTCCTCAAACCTGGTTGAAGTTTTCATAGGGGCAACAAGATAACAGGTATCCTACATTGGGTTCCCATGATTTTGTGACTTATTTCCTGCTCATAGCACAAATATATAGTAGATTCTCTGCTAATGTTTACCAGACTATTGATTGTTTTCAGAGCTGACATTCTCCATTATCCCACCTCTGTGAAAATACCAGCACAACTATCTTGGAGGGTATGTATATGACCATAAAACTCAAAGCTATAGTACTAGGAGAAAATATTGTGTTGCCCAACATCTTCCTGTGATTCCTAAAAAACAACTACTGAAATAGATAAATAGACTAAAAACCAGGCATTCAGATCAAGAGCATCCATAATTAAGTGGCTGAAGAAAATGGATCACATCAATTATTGAGGCATGACAGATTCTTAAGACAGATCTCAACATAGCTAGATGTTATTATAGTATAAATGTATTTACAATAGCCTCAGACTTCTGGCAACAGCAAGATAGGATAGACCAAATGAAAAGGAATGTTGGGTGTTATTACCATATTATTGCTTCCAGAATTGTACATGAACGTACAGCCTCTTAAGTGCACTGGAGATGAAGCCATTCAAATTCCACAGGAGTGGTACCAAGAAGGAGAATTTCTCATTGGTGGATTGATGTCCCATGTTCACTACATATTCCCTGAAATTATTTTCAATAGACATCCATCTGAGGAATCAGTTAACATCCCTTTGTAAGAAATCACTCTCTCACACCTGATTTTAATCTAATCCTTTTCTCTTCTTTCCATCTCTATAAATCAGAAAGATTATATCATTGTGTGCTAAAGAATATAAATGTATGATGGGCAAATCTTTTAAAAAGGCTTGATAAATAGAAATGTTTTGTTAATTCAGCATCCTATTTGCTAACATAACCAAAAGACAATTGATCAGATACTTTTTTTTATTTATTTTTATTTTTGTCAATTGCTTACAAGATAATAGGTATAAGTAAAAACATAGTTATGAATATATGGATACATATAAGAAAAATAAAAAATAAAAATAAAAGAAACAATAGGACAGGGAAGGTAGGCACGTTGATGCGCTTATGCATATCCCCTACAGACCTCTTAGGAAAGGGGTGAGGTCCATAGTAGACAGTCTAAGGTTAAAGTTTTTGGGGTTTGGGGAAGAAACCACAGTGTCAGGTAGAGTATTCCAGACATTGACCACTCTGTTGCTGAAGTCGTATTTCCTGCAATTAAATTTGGTACGGTTAACCTTGAGTTTGTATCTACTGTTTGCTCTTGTGTTGTTATGGTTGAAGCTGAAGTATTCATTGACAGGTAGGACATTGCAATGTATGATTTTATATACCATACTTAGATCGGACCAAATTGGAATTGGAATCTCTTACCTGTTGGAGAAAAAAAATACTAATACGCCATAACATAAATGTTTCTATATTATTTTAAATATGTCTTCTTCTATACTCATCCTTTTCTTAAACCATTACAACCAGCAATGCATTGACTGGGAATTAAAAAATAATTTTCAAAACTTTGGGAAGACATTAATACAATGTATCTATTTTTAATGTATTTATTTCATCATTGTTCTCAATCTTTTCTTCACCACAGACCTCCTTTAAATGCCTTTTGTGACCATGGACCATGGCCATTGATCCCTAAGACTTAACTCAAGATTTAAATTATAAATCTATATATACAGGTTGACAAACACTGGATTAGATATTTGAGGTCCACTTGTCCTATTTCAAAAAAGTCACAGAGCAGTTTATGATCTTTGAAAGAGCAAGCCAAAGCTCAAACACAAAAGTTCACAGTAATAGTAGAAATGTGGGTTTTTCTTCCCCTCATAGAGGAGAAATGATGGAAGGAAACATGAATTTCTAAGTATATGGCTATGTCCTTCAGCTTTACTTTCCTAATTACTGAGATCTCCCCCCTGAAATATTTACCCATAAATTAGTTTCACTCAACTCAGGTTCTCATGGAAAAATCAACCCATTTCCTATTCAGTAACCTCTTCATAGCTTTGTGGCACTTTTTCTGGAGAATTTAATGTCACTGCTATCCAATGTTTTATCTCATTTTCAAAGAACAAAATGTTTAGTTTTTACCTCGTTCAATCCCCTTGATTGGATTTTGAGGAGCTACTTATTGTAATAAGGTGACAATAGATTAAACAAAAGTTTACAGAGGACTAAAATTTGCATGAAGTATTATGATGAAAATAATCTCTCTTTTCTAAGGACAGGAAAAATAAGAATTCTTCTGTAGAGCTCTTTTACGTAATAACTATTGTGATATTTCAGAAATCAAGTCCTTCTGTAAAGTCTTTCATACTTCCTCCTATTAATCTGAGATAGCTCAATACTTTGTACTCAGCTAGGTAGAAGACCCTTGTTGAGGTAATTCCCCGTTAGAAGAATGAGCGCATACAGGGAGACGTATTTGAGAGTAGTGCTGGAATAATACACACAGAGCACACAGATACACTGTACAGTAAATGTAGGTTTTTACTTCCAGAAACATTAAGCAAAGTCCAAAATAAGCAATCCAAAGTCATTCACAGGTAAAATCAGTCAGTTTTCATCCAGGGATAATTCTAATATCAAATTCCAGTGTGAAAAAACAGTTCAGTATCAGACTTACATTAAATCCAGTAATATCAGTCAATTAGAAGAAATGGAGCAACGGCAATACTTTCCAACAGAAGGAAACAGAGATACTCACTCAGACACACTCTCTTCTGAGACTAAGACTAAAAACAATCCAGGTTTCTGGCTCCATCTTATGGCAGTTTGAAAAACCACAGCCAATTGCAGCTTTGCATTCCCTTAAAGATATAGTACTAAAATGTTTATCCTGGTTTATATATATTTCTCACCCAAATAGATGTTAGGTGACTCATATTCCTAACAACCCTTCCTTTAACTTGCATGGTTTATCACAGTTTAAGTAATTGTGAAGTGTGCAATTAAATATTTTATATAAAGATATCAAACTTAAATGTTAAGAAACAAATTGTGAAAATTCCACAATATTTCCAAAGCATCTGAAGGCAGAAAAAGAAGCAATGGATGGAAAGTCATCAAGGACAGAACCAAACTACAACTAAGGAGAAATTTCCTGACAGCTAGAACAATTAGTCACTGGGACAACTTTCCTCCAGTTATAGGAGCTTTAACATTGGAAGATTTTAAGAAGAGATTAAACAATCATTTGTCTGAAATGATATAGATTTCCTGCTTGACAGGGAGTTGGAATAGAAGACCTCCAAGATGTTTCCACTCTGTTATTCTGTTCTTTTTTGTTCTGTTCTAGTGGCATAATGCGTAGCATAATTCTCTTTTGAAACAAGTCTCTTTATTTGCAGTGTGGTGACCAAGTTCTACCAGCACATCTTGGCTTTAGTGTTTGCTGTGAAAGAGATCAACAAAGATCCACATGTCTTACCCAATGTCACTCTTGGATTCCACATCTATGACAGCTACTCTGATTCGCAAATGACCTATCGTACCACTCTGGACCTGCTTTTTAAGTTTCATAAAATTGTCCCCAACTATATTTGTGGGACTGAAAAGAAAGTTATGGGAATCATTGGAGGGATGAGCCCTGAAACATCCATACGCATGGCAGAAATTTTGCAGCTTTTCAAGATCCCACAGGTTGGGTCCATAGATTAGGATGGGTGAAATTGTGGAATTACTATTATCACACAGATTATAATCTTTTCATTTTTCCATCAAGGAACATGGTTTATCAGATGTAGAATTTGACCAAAAAAAACACACCACACCACAATATAAGGTGTAGAATTTGACTAATCTAGGTTTCACTTCAATATATGGCTGCTTTCCAAAGTTGTAAGATGAATCCACACTTAAAGAATTTTAGAGCATATTTGAATTTTCATGATTATGGAATTACTACCACCACACGGTTTATCAACTCTTGATTTTCCCATCACAAAGCAATTTCATGGTTTATCAGTCAAAAGATGTAGATATAGATGTACAGGGTTTGATTAAGTTTCATTTGAGTATATGGCTCCTTTCATAACTTGTAAAATGAATCCACATTTAGAGAATTTAGAGCATATTTGTTTGAATCTTCATGATTATTCTGGCTACCACTAACTGACTCACAATTGTCAGGAAATTGGTTCTCTCCCTTATCAGTTTCCACCATTGCTTCTTGTCTTGCCCTCAGGTGCTTTGGAGCATGGGTCGCCAACCTTTTGGACCTCAGGGACCATCAAACACATAATTTTAAATTCCAGGGACCACTAACCGGCTCTGTGGGCATGGCCTAATTTGTGGGTGTGGCTTGGTGGTCATGTGACTAGCTGGGCATGGCTTGTATGTAAATATTATAAACATTTATATAAATATTGATTTTTTATTTAAAAAAGAGTAACTTTTACCCAAAATCAGGCAAAGCAGGCAGGCAGATTGAGTTGCTCACAGAATCACAGATACATTTAGAGATCTATCTATCTGCCATTGGCTAGCTCAGTCTGTCACATAAAATTTGCTAGCAAGCAAACTCACAGAGTTAACTCACAACACACCATGTATGTAAATATTGAATTTTTTATAAAAAAAAGAGCAACTTTTATCCAAAATCAGGCAAAGCAGGCAGGCAGATTGAGTTGCTCACAGAATCATTCAGTGATCTATCTATCTGCCATCAGCTACCTGAGTTTGTCACAAAATTTGCTTTCCATGAGTCTGCAATGAGTAATAGAATCTTCAGTCCTAAAGAAGGTTCGGCTATGCTTAAAGCAGAGCCGAACATCTAAAGACTAGCTAGAAAGCAAGATCTCCAACCATTTCCTGCTTCCTAGCTAATCTAAATCTCCCGGCATAGCAGAACAGCTGGTGATCGAGGGAGTGAGGAGTGAGCAGGTGAGGAGGATTCCTGCAGGCCATGTGGGTGGTGCAACATTGTGTTCCTGCACAGCCTAGATCAATTGCTTTGGAGGGGTGCTCGAGGGGTGACATTTCTCTGTGGCCCACCAAAATTTTGTCATGGCTTCCTATCCCACTTTTCTTTCTTTTAGATTTCCTATGGCTCATTTCAATTGGTAGTGACAGATGAATCACGTTTTCCCCCTTTTTATCGAATGGCCCCCAATGAAGATCTCCAATATGAAGGTTTAGTCCAGCTCCTCCTGTGCTTTGGATTGAAATGGGTAGGATTTGTCATTACAGATGACAATCATGGAGAACACTTCATCCAAATTATGGAACCCATGCTCTCACAAAACAAAATCTGTTCTGAATTCACTGAAAGAATTGACCAAAATTTCCATTTTTATGAACCATCTGACATGGTGGAGTGAATTGTGAGTCATGTTACTAAGTATTATACTAAGTATAATATTAGAAAGCAACAGAAGAGGGGATTACAGACGAGAGAGTTAGAAATAGAGAGACGAGGGGGTAAAAAGGGGAGGGAGAAGAAGAGGGGGAAGAAGGGAAGGAAAAGAAGTTGTAAAAGACAGAAACAAGAAATGGAGAAACAGGGAAAAGATATAAGGATTGTAACCATAAGTTTGTTTAGAGATAATGGGTGAAAATTTAATTGTAAAAGGGATTCTGCAAAGGTACATAAGATAGCTTTGTTATATTACAAATAGAAATAACTTTAGAAAATACTATGATGGATAAAATATTTATTGTAATGCAGTGGGATGTTTGTTAATAAATAAATGAATTAAAATGATTGAGAGAATTAAAAGGGAACATTTTTAATTATTAGTAAAGATTTATAAAAATATAAGTGACAAATATGGGAAAAAAAGAATTAACTATGGAAAGTTTATAAGTGTTCCCAAGGAAGTATAATATTCAATTGAAAAGAAATGTTAAAGATGTTAATGCATATTAATGCATATTAATGATAGAATTTTATTGAAATGGAATGTGATATATATATATATATATATATATATATATATATATATATATATATATATATATATATATATATATATATATGGTGTTCGGCTTGGTTCGGGTATTTTCCCACGTCATTGTAGTTGTTCTTTTAAAGTTGTAGCAACGTTTCAGCAGAATCTCATCTGCCATCATCAGGCTTCTGTATAGTGTTAGTCTGTGAGTCAGACTTTTACAGTGGTTTCAGATTTAAATTTGGGGCAGCCTATTGCTGTGCCAGAATGGTTTTTTCTTCATCCTGATTTGTTGGGAGTCTTGGTCTGTATTTATTGGTCTCAGAGTTTGCTGTGTTCTGCTTTTTTTGCTGTGTTTTGCTGTGTTCTGCACTCACAAACAAAAAAATCTCCACACCACAAGCCAGGCAAACACCTGGGCACAAACAGATCCCCCTGATATCTCCAGCTCAAACACACCCCAACCAGGCACCCAGATGAAACCCAGCTTCCTAACTAATGATAGCCGTCCATTTACCCGAAGCCAAGCTGCACTAAAGGCCTCCAATAAAGTAACACAATGCTGCCAGCCAATCAAGATACAAAAAGAGCCAAAAAACAGACAGAAGATATTAGAGACACCAATCAAGCAGAACACAGCAAACTCCGAGACCAATAAACACAGACCAAGACTCCCAACCAATCAGGATGAAGAAAAACCATTCTGGCACAGCAATAGGCTGCCCCAAATTTAAATCTGAAACCACTGTAAAAGTCTGACTCACAGACTAACACTATACAGAAGCCTGATGATATATATGTGTGGATCTTTGGTTATTCGGGTTTTCTCCCGCGTAAGATTGGAAGTATCTAGGCGGGAGAAAACCTGAATAACCAAAGATCCACATACAAATACCCGCGAGAACCTCAGAATATATATATATATATATATATATATATATATATATATATATATATATATATATGTATGTATGTATGTATGTATGTATGTATGTATGTATGTATGTATATATGTATATATGTATATATGTATATATGTATATATGTATATATGTATATATGTATATATGTATATATGTATATATGTATATATGTATATGTATATATATATTGTCTATTTTAAGAATGTACCAAGCAGAATTCGATTGGAAGTTATGTATTATATTGAATGCTATAATCTTAAAGCTATACATTGAAGCTTAAATAAGAGCTTGAATGGATAAAATTAAAGGATATAAAGGTGTCATACTCTAATTGGTAACTGCAGGGAAAAATTTGTTTAATAAGAAAAGATAATGTGAAATTGTAACAGGACAGACAAAAGTATAAATATAATGATTTGAATTGAGATAATCAAAACAAAGTTGAGAAAATTAGAATGGGAAAAACTATGTAGAAAATATAAAATGGTAATAAGATATGGAATAGAATATAAAAATGAGCATGAAATTGAGTTTTGTGTCTGTATGAAGAAGTGATAACCTGGGACCATGCTATTTTCAAAAAAGATGTTTTATTTGTATTTTGTTTTTGTGAAAACCCAAATAAAATTTTCAAAAAAAAAAAGAAGAAGAAACCAAAGCTGGAAAAATAATCAGTTATACTTTATATGTAACAGGCTTCACCTAAACTAGGATTCTTTGGTCCAATAATACCAGCAAAAACAACCTCTAATGGTTCACTGGTTTTGAATCCATTTATCCTATTTGCAGGAATTACCTTGCTTTTTTCTTGATTGCAAGCATTGCAATTTAAATACTTTGTACAAGGTTTTAATTTTATACCATTAGATAACTCAACAGTTTTCTTTAGCATTTTGAAAGTTATATGTCCCATATGTCTATGGAGCAGATGAATACATTCATCATGAGGCTTTTTATTCTCATAAACTGAGTTAGCATTGATTAATGGATTATCATGTATAATAAACAAACCATTATCCAATCTTGCAGTAATGCTTTTACCCTGTTTTTCAATTAAACATTTATCTCCCTGAAAGGTTACAACAAATCCTGCTTTTACCATTGCTCCTACAGATAGCAAGTTAAATATCAGTCTAGGTACATTAATTAGGTACGTTCATTAATACATGAACAATATGCAGTACCTTGTCCAGATGCTCTCAATTTCCATCCATTAGCTAATGATACATGCTGTTTACTCTTTGTTATGTTAACAAACCCCTCTTTACTTTTAGTTATACACTGCGATGCTCCACTGTCAACTACTCACATATCATGATTTACAGTTGTAGCTGTACTTGATATGGCTAAACTAATATTTTTATAAGCTCTCTGTATATTAATAGCATTCTGTTTCTTACCCTTTTTACAGTATCTGGCTATATGACCTTTAATCCCACAAGAAAAACATTTCCTAACAATATCAGCAGTTGAAGACAGTTTTTCTTCCTGTGGTTGTCTTTCTCTCAGTTCATTTCTATCTTGCCTTCTTCTTGACTTCTTGTCTTCTAGTTATGCCAGTCAATGTAAGTTCATCTCTGTTTAAAACTTCCAGGGAAGATACATAATCATCATAAGTTTCATCCAAAAAAGAAAGAATGATGTAAACTTGATGCAACTCCGAGAAAATCAGCTCCTTTTCTCTTTAAAGTCCTTTTCATAAACTCCAAATGAGCTAACATATTGTCACCTTTTATAAGACGGGCTCTAAACAGTTTATGTGTAAGGTGTATGTGTGCACCCACACTATCTCAAACATAAATCCTCTTCAAAATGTCCCAACACCTAGCAGCAGATTTTTTACCACAAATATGGACTAACTGCTCATCACTCAGTGTCAGTCCAATTATACTAAGAGCTTTTTCATTATCCCAATTAAAGTCAGCTATTTTCTTTTTATCTTTATCATTCAATGGGTCCCAAGCTGTTACATCCCGTGGACTATTAACTACAGTCCATAATCCATCTTTATGCAGAAGTAGGCTGCACTTCATAGACCAGGAAACATAGTTTGTTCCATCCAACCAGGTTATCTGGGATATACTTGTTGACTGTTCTTGTGCCATTGGTAGTTTAACAATAAACCACAGTCAGCTGTCTGAATATGAAACTGTATATTCACACTGATTCTCAATATCTCTCTGGGCCCATAACCAATGTTATGTACAGAATAACCCTTGAGTAACAAGGATATGCACATGAAAACGTTTATGAGAGTAGTTATATTCAGCCACACACAGATACATTACATTGAGTTAAAGTTTCCTTTAAGAAATAGCACAGTCCAATAAATGGCCCAGGTCATATACATTTAACAGTCTAAAGAATATCCAATTACAAAGTCTTCTTACCGGTTGCCTT
Source organism: Notechis scutatus (assembly GCF_049901735.1). Taxonomy (NCBI): domain Eukaryota; kingdom Metazoa; phylum Chordata; class Lepidosauria; order Squamata; family Elapidae; genus Notechis; species Notechis scutatus. The sequence continues at coordinate 109,368,800 of NC_142025.1, read as the reverse complement.
TGTCATTTACAGTAAACAAAGATATCAAAGTATAAGCACAGCATAAATACAACAGAGAACCTAAGATAGCAACAGAATGTCAGAGAGACAGAATGTCAGAGAGACAGAATGTCAGAGGGAGCAAGCTATGATTCTAGCTCCTTCTTATGGTAATTTGCAATATAATCCACCAATCGGAATATAGTATAAATCAATACAGTGATTTTGTCTTAAAGCTACAAACATACATTGTTGGTTTACATATTGCCAACCCAACTAATTGATGAACAGATTCCTAACAATCTGCTACAATGTCCTATCAGTCAATGACTACTTCAGCTTCAACCACAACAATACAAGAGCACACAACAGCCCACCCACCCACCCCGCCCCTCCCAGGAGTCCCCACACCGCCTGTTTTGGATGCAGGTGCAGGGTGCACATGGAAGCTGAAGGAGGATGAAAAATGGGGCTCCCAGAAGTTCAGGAAGACCAGAAACAGGCCTGTTTCCAGTTTCCAGAGAGCCTCCAGAGCCTGGTGAGGCCGTTTTTGCCATCCCAGAGGCTCAAGGAAAGCCTCCAGAGCCCAGGGAAGGCAGAAACACTCCACCATCATGGTGCAGGAAACTGACTAGGCCACACCCACCATGGCCACACCCACCCAGCAACTGGGCAGGGAACCTGTTGCTAAAATTTTTGAAGCCTACCCCTGCATCACTCCCAACTAAAGTAGAAGATGCAGGGTGCCAGTTGAGCAATTATTTAATGGGCAATTCTTGATGGCATGAAGCTTTAAATATATTTAAATAAATATTTCTTTGCCTAAGTCAGGGCACTACAAACACTCAAAGAGCCCTTTGGAGGCATTTCCCTCCAAAAAGAAAAGACCGGAAGCCAATAATTTAACAACTGGTATGACTGGGTGGGTGTGGCCAAATCAACATCACTCACTCCCACACAGTCACACAACTCCCCCTCCCAGCCATGCCTACCCAGCCAGTCATTAGGGCAGAAAACCGGATGTTAAATTATTTTCCATGCCTGACCCAGCCCCACCTGACCCCTCCCCTCCCAGCCACCCCTTGCCATAACCAGCCTCAGGTGTATTGTTCACCTCTCTCTCTCTCTCTCTCTCTCTCTCTCTCTCTCTCTCTCTCTCTCTCTCTCTCTTTCTTCCCTCCCTCCTTCTCTTCCTCTCCCCCACTCCCTACCCCCACTTCCCAACCCACACCCCCAGGGAATAAGCATACAGGAACTTTGCCCATGTTCTCTCTGTCTCTGGAAAGATACAAAAATAAACCTTGCATTGCAAAAGGAATGATTGCCCAGCTTTTATATCACAATGCCATGAAGTTGCCGCCTTAGGCATGCACTTCCGAGAAGCATCATCCCAAGTAGCAGCACAATCACACAGGCACACATACGCATCCTGTATCTCAGTCCAAAGTGGCTGAAAAATATAGTCCCCAGGTGTCCCTGAAGACACTTGGCAGACAAAGTACGGGATGACCCTGCCTATCACCAAGGCAGCATCTGCTGAATCCTTGCAAAACTGGCCAAAGGCCGAGAGAGGGGAGCAGATGGAGTCGAATCAAGTTGAATCTCTCTCTCTCTCTCTCTCTCTCTCTCTCTCTCTCTCTCTCTCTCTCTCTCTCTCTCTCTCTCTCTCTCCTCCCCCCTCCCTCCCTCCCCCTCTCTCTCTCTTTTTCTCCAACAGACTGCAGCAGGAAATGATGGGCAGCTATTTCCAGCCTTTGTTGGTGCTGGACATGTGACATGCTCTCAACCCCGTGACACTGGACTGCCCTGCCCTGCGGCCAATGCTGCTGTTGTTATCAGGGGGAAGTGGGCAGGATCACATTGTGGCTCTGTCTCATAATGGGCTCCTGGAGTAGGAGGGGACATGTCTCCCCCATTGTGAAGCACACTAAATTTCACTGTGCTGCAAGGCAGAGGGAGGAAAGGAGGGAGCCACAGCAGAGGGTTAAAAGAGCCACATGCAGCTCCAGAGCCATGGGTTTCTAACCACTGGCCTAAGTGAAAATGAGTATATCCTGATGAAACCTTTGCCTTTTCATGGTTTTGTCAGATAGATTAGAAAAGGAGGAGATAGCGTAGTGTGGTGTCCAAAATTGGGCTCAGGTAAATCAACCAAATCACTTTGAAAATACAACATTATTTTATTTACATATATACAGTATATTCTGGATCTCCAGCAAAGCTCTGGATACTTTGTGAGCATACATAAGCAAAACCATACCAGGGCTTATATACATTTGCATATATAAAGATTATAAAGAAAATACAAAGGAAAAAACTGATCTCAGCTGCCTTCCTTACTACCCCGTAATTGTGCTCTGCTCCATGTGTGTGTCCCGTGTGTGTGCCAATCATGCCCACCATGTCCCTCTCAGATCTTCATCTGCCGTTCATTCTCCTCTTGCCTCTAGTTGCCTTTCCTAGCTCTATCTTCTACTCTTCAGTCCCCGTTAGCCTCTGATGCTGTCAGTGCAGTGCCACCCACCCACTACCCGATATCAGTGTCCTTATATGATACATAGCAGCGGAGGTACCTTTCCACTGAGGTGTTTGCTTGTTCTGCCGCACCATTGGTAATGGGGTGATACGACGTGCTCAGTCCCTGGGCTGACCCGAACAATTGCAGAAATTCTCACCAAAACCAGGTGGTAAACTGCACCCCCCCCCATCAGAGATAATTCATTGAGGGATGCTGTTATATGTGGAAATAACATATGTATTTGCAAGTTACACCTAAGAAAATATAGAACAAAAGGGACTCCATCTTTGTTTGTAATGTGACCTTCTAGAATGATTTCTGAACAGTTATATAAGAGTATTTACCAGCATATCATGTTCTGTAACTTGTTGTTCTCAAAGTGAAAAATAGTATGTCCTTGGTTGGAGTGAGGGTTTGTATTTTGGCTTGAAAATAAATGTAAGAAATGGTAGGTCGCCCAGACATTAATGGAATTTTGTTAATGACTTATTGTGTTAGATAAACATAACAGGAAATATGGTGATGGGAACAAGGGGGTTTCCAGAGCTGATAATATGGGAAGAGTTACAGGATGGAAAAGTACCCAGAGCTACCCATGAAAGTCCTTGACACTCCTATGTGAGAAAAACAGGAAGAATTATGTAACCTTTTCACTATGATATCCTATAAAAGATTGTAACATTTTAAGGTCAGTGTCTCCTTCTCCTACTCATTTAGGGAAGAGGTCCTATTTGCAAATATCTTGAATAAACAAAGCTTTTTATGGTTCCTTGGTTGTCGAGTCTGTTTCTTATGGTGAAATCTCTCAGATGCCATGCAAGCAGTATGCGTGTTTTATAAAAAGTTTAACTAATTTGCAGGCTGATGGCAGTCCAGTGCAGGGAATAAAATGGGCCTGTTTCAAAAATAGATTGATTATAGTCCATATGATGGTGTTCCCCTCACTATTCAGGAGCTCTACAATGAAGTCCATGGCAATATCCTGCCATGGTCTGTTGGGGTTGGCTACTAGTTGTAATAGTCCTAAAGGTTTTCCTGAGGAGTTCTTTGCCATAGCACACACCGGGCATCTTTTCACGTGGGCCTCAAATTTGGCACCTTCGGCTTTACCACCGTGCCTGTTCTAGGGACTGTCTTCTCCTTCTCCTCTGCCAGCAACCTCCCATATTCCAAAGCTTCCACAGCTTCATCTGCTGCAGCTTCCATAGAACATTCAGGGTCTATTCCCTCTGCCATCCTTCATCTGCCACAGCAACTTGCCAACAGGAATAACTGTTATGGAACAAGGCAATGCTGGCTTTCTCTCAGCTGCCTCTGATCACCTGGTTCTCTATCTGGAAAAAACAACACACAAGACTTACAGTTTGGAGTAATCTTCACTTTATTCCAGGTACCAAGAAATATGCAACAGCGAGTATGGGTACTTCCAAGCAAAGCCAGCACTGAGAGAAAGAAAGAAAGAAAGAAAGAAAGAAAGAAAGAAAGAAAGAAAGAAAGAAAGAAAGAAAGAAAGAAAGAAAGAAAGAAAGAAAGAAAGAAAGAAAGAAAGAAAGAAAGAGTTTTTTTTAATCCCCCACCAAAAAGCATTATGACCTGTAGTGGGGGGAAATAAACAGTATCCAAAGTGAAGTTTATCCATTCTCTCTTAAATTAAGATTTTATATATAATGGATTATCAATCTTCATTCACTTCCAGTAATACCTAGTAATAATCTTCCAACTTCTAATTTCTATCTCTATTGTTTAACCTATTGACAAGAATCTGTGCCTGTTCTTTTTCCTTACTTCCTGCTTGGAGTGTGGACAGATTGACAAGGTATTACAAAGCAATAAGCAGGCACACAATGAGGAATACACATCAAGATAAATGTGGTAGTGCCAGTTTTAGTGGTTTTACTTCTCCTTTCACCTTGCAGAGTACAATCTCTTTTATCAATATTAAGCAAATCCATCCTAATGTATCAAAAGTGGTTTTTATTTTGAAAAGGCAACCAGACTGAGTTGAGGAGAAACAAGATGCTTTGTTTCCTATCCTGGTACCTTCGTCAGTTGTATTGGATGCTTCAGGAGATGGAAGGACAGTTATCTCCATCTCCCACAGCATCCCATACAACTGATAAAGCTTCCAGGATAAGAAAACAAAACATCTTGTTTTTCCTCAAAAAAATCAGTCCAGTTGCTTTTTCAAAATAAAAACCAGTTTAGATACAACTATGACCTGGATAACTGAGAATCTTCACAGACATCCATCTTAATGGTATTTTTCATAAATTCTACTCCCTCAATAAACATTGTTCTGGACAGAAGGTGACACCCGAGGAGCAATTTTAGCAGTTTGATGATATCTTAAAATCTCCAATCAATGGTTTCAAAAATTTTGCCATAAAACCGGAAAGCAAATTCTTTGAATTTGGGAGCTATTTTCTTTTAACTTGTAGCAAAACTGAGAAGCCTTCCTTTTATTAGACTTCAGTTAAAGCTCCCTTTTCTCTCTCACCTCTTTTATATTTATAAATTCATACTGTACTTAAAATTTAATCCTGAAATAAGTTGAAAGGTCTTTCTACAAGTTGGAGAGGTGAGTGAACAATAGAACTGGTTTATTTCCTCTGATGGCATTGGATAGTGAGATACTCTCAGCATTTAAGCACCAGCAATTCAATTCTTGAGAGAAACCTCAACTGTGCTTATGAATATACTTTAGCTTTCCTTTCTTTTACAGACCTGAAAAGGTCATTGGTCATAAAGTCATTGGTCACCACTGTCATAGCTGTGAATGGTCATTAAATTAGGCAGCTGCTAAACAAGAACTACTTCTATTGGCATAAGCCACAGGCTCATAGAAACAAAGATAAATTTCATCCCACATATTTCCTTCTTCTTTAACATTTTACCCACCCAAGATTTATTTATTTTTATTTATTTATTTATTTATTTATTTTGTCAAACAATTATTAGATAACAGGTATAAGTATAAACATAGTTATAAATACATGAAATGGATATGGATAAGAAAAAAAGAAACAATAGGACAGGGATAGTAGGCACGTTTTGGTGTACTTATGCATGCCACCTACAGACCTCTTAGGAAAGGGGTGAGGTCAATAGTAGACAGTCCAATGTTGAAGATTTTGGGGTTTGGGGAAGAAACCACAGAGTCAGGTAGAGTATTCCAGACATTGACCACTCTGTTGCTGAAGTCGTATTTCCTGCAATCAAGTTTGGTGCGGTTTACCTTGAGTTTGTATCTATTTTGTGCGCTTGTATTGTTTTGGTTGAAACTGAAGTATTCATTGATAGGTAGGACATTGCAATACATAATTTTATGTACTATACTTAGATCTAACAGAAGGCGGAGTAGTTCTAGGTTGTCTAGGTCTAAAATTTCACTATGATCTAGAATTTCAGCATGGTTGCAATAATTTTCAAGTAAAATAAGTTGATTTATTTATTATATCAGTTCAGTCTTTGTAAACAGCAATGGTTCATGCCCCACATTTCCTAGTCATACCACAACTAACTCTAATGACCTACTACATATTGACTTTACAGAAGATAACGTAGAAAAGGCACTATGAAACCTAAAACTATCCCTATCTATTGGCCCCAATGGATTATATGCATACTTCTTAAAAAGCTCTCCTCTGCCATAGTGAAACCCCTAAGCATTATATATGAGATACGATTCAGAACCAGCTCCTTACCAAACCTATGGTCCTTAGCTATGGTCATCCCTATCTTCAAAAAAGGTGACTCCAGCCTGGTTGAAAATTACAGACCAATTTCACTGTGTTATGTCACATGCAAAATCATGGAATCAATCATTAACCAATTCAGCACTCTCCACTTAAAGTCAAACAACCTACTCTACAAAAAACAATTTGGTTTCAGGAAAAAATTGTCCTGCACTCTACAACTCCTACACTGCAAAAACATATGGACTACTCTACTTGACCATGGTAAAGCTACAGACGCAATTTACATAGACTTCTGCAAAGCCTTTGATTCAGTGGTACATGACAAACTACTGTTAAAACTAAACTCTTACAGCATTTCCAGATCCATTCATAAGTGGATTACTGTGTTCCTGTCAAACAGGCAACAAATAATAAAAATAGGGAACGCTATATCAAATCCTGCTCCAGTTAACAGTGGTATCCCCCAAGGCAGTGTTCTTGGACTCACCCTCTTTATACTCTATATAACTGCATCCTCTTTGCAGACGACGTAAAACTATTCAACACCACCGGCAATGCTACTATCCTTCAAAGCAACCTTGATTATGTGTTCTGTCTCACCTGTAGCCACAAAGTGAGAGTCCAAATGTCCCAAAGAAATAAACACGAACAGATAATATCAGAAACCACAGAGTTAACTTTTCTCTGTAGTCGTTGTTGGCAGCTTTCCCAGAAACTGTCTTCAAACCAAGATAACGAGCCGCAAGATAATTCAGAGCCAAAAGGCAAACAGAAGGCTTCTTCCAAGCTGCGAAGTAACTAACGAAGTTTGATCCGGACAAGGATCGTTAGCTAACACGCCTCCTTATATTCCTTGAAGGGGCGTGTCAGTCTCTCTAATTAGTCTCTGACTTGACGTTTCCTTTCAAATTGTGCTTGACGTCTCAACCTGCATCAACCCAACATTCGTCAGTTTGATCATCACTCAAGGACTCTGGTCTGTTCTGTGGATCAGCTGCTGACACCTGAGGCATGATTGATGTGGAAGGTTCTGGAGAGGATGGTGATTCCGACACTCCCTCATCCTCCTGGCTCACGTCTGCATCTCTCATTAAAGCAGGCTCCAATTCCAATGCCAAACCTTCCTCATCACTCGAACCTGTGTCTTCTGATACATCAGACTCAAAGCTCACAGCAGGCTCAAACCTTCCAGTCACAACAATTATGTGTCTGAATAGTCAAACATCTGGCAACTCCAAATCTCGACCAACAAATGCTCCGTCCTACACATTGGTAAAAAAAATCAGTACACCAAATACAAACTAGGTGGATATGACCTTGTTGATGAACCTCACTCTGTCAAGGACCTTGGAGTTCTCATATCAAATGACCTAAGAGCCAAAGCTCACTGTAACAGCATTGCCAAAAAGGCATTAAGAGTTATAAATCTAATCTTACGAAGCTTCTCCTCCGGAAATATCGAATTGCTAACTAGAGCATACAAAACTTTTGCCAGACCAATACTCGAATACAGCTCATCAGTCTGGAATCTGCACTGCATATCAGACATTAATACAATCGAGTGAGTCCAGAAGTATTTCACGAGAAGAGTACTACACTCCTCTGCTTGCAACAGATTACCCTATATCAGCAGGCTTGAGCTTTTGGGCTTGGACAACCTTGAACTATGCCACCTATGGTTAGACTTAAGCGCAGCACACAAAATTATCTGCTACAATGTCCTACCAGTCAATGACTACTTCAGCTTCAACCACAACAACACAAGCACACAACAGATACAAACTCAAAGTAAATTGCTTCAAACTGGACTGCAGAAAGTACGACTGGTCAATGCCTGGAATGCACTACCTGACTCTGTTGTTACATCTTCTAACCCGCACTCCTTTAACCTCAAACTAACTACTATTGACCTCACCCCATTCCTAAGAGGGGCATGCATAAGTGTACTATCGTGCCTACCGTCCCTGTCCTATTGTTCCCATTTATTCATACCTGTTTCCTGTATTCTTATTCATGCTTATACTTATATCTATTATTTTGTAAGCGATTGACAAATCAAATAAATAAATAAAAATACAATAAATGATTTCAATGTCAAACAATAAACATGTTTACTAAAGTGGTTCTGCTACTGAAGGCATCACATCTGAATTTCCCTTTAGTTCTCATAAATACTGTAATTAGTATGCCAGATCAAAACTCTAGTGACTTTAAGTGATACTGAACAAAACATTCAGCAATGACGTCTTCAATGGAGATAAAGAACAGCTACATTTGGGCAGAATCATTGTCAGGAACTTTGACCCTTTCAGTCTCTTTATCTATTGAGTCATTTGGCCAAAGAAAATGCTTTGCTAAAGCTTAAAGCCAGCTTATCTAAATATAGGATCTAGAGAGTACCAAAAATGGTGCTTCCCCATAGTTTGAAAGAGACAAGATTTGATAGAATTTTTGCCCAATGGTTGATGAAGATTGTGATCGTGCTGCTATACAACAGGGCAAACAAAGCACAATCAATTAAGTGCATTAGAAATGATGGCCTTCATATTCAGCATCAATGGTATAAGGCAGGTGACCTCCTCATTGGTGGGATTGTGTCACATATTCATTATGTGTTCCCTAGATTTTCTTTCACTCAAAACCCTACTCAGGAGTCATTTCAAATTTCACTGTAAGTATTTGCTTCCTGCCCTAATATGTGATATTAGTTTTGGTTTTAATCTAATGATTTATCTGAATTAAAATTTCTAGTTATCTTGTTCTATCATATCAGTAAATGAGAATATATATATTCATCGAGTTTGAAATGAGGGGTCCTTGGTCTTAGCTCAACAACAAGCACCCTTCAGTTTTATCATATCTGTATCTAGAGGTAGATGATAGACAGACAGACAGACAGAGAGAGAGAAGGAGGGAGGGAGAGAGAGAGAGAGAGAGAGAGAGAGAGAGAGAGAGAGAGAGAGAGATGATATACAGGAGAGAGGGGAAAGAGAAGAGAGAGAGAGATTTACAGAATTTAGAGCTAATAGAGACTGAACAGAGAATATCAATTATTAAGGGAAAATATTAACACAGAGGCAATCTGGTTTTTGCATGTGCACGAGGGAAAATGTTCTCTTTTAAGGACACAAGTTCACATCTTTAAAGATTGATGTCATCTCTTCTTTTCCAACTTATCCAGAATTTAAGCAGTTGATCAATTTCATTTTCTTGCTTACCATTTGTTCCTAATTAATTAAAGTTTTTTTTTAACCAGTAGCATCTAAAATTAGATTCCATGTGACAAAATACCAATAAAGGAGAGTATTTGCAGTTCAGTATTGAAAGAAGGGTGCTCTCTGAGCTTGGTTGTTCTCTTACAGATTTTTCATTACCCAAATTAGGTAACATTATCAGTTGTAGACCTTGTTCTGGACTAGCACTGATGATGTTACCCAGTTTGTACAATAAAGCAACTCCAACAAAACAGCTAACCTCAAGGAGCACCAAAGGAGAATAACATTTATAGTACTTTATTAAAATGTAGACATCTATAAGGATTGCAGGAAAAAGGAAAATTCCAGTACAAATGCCTCAAACTGTCTTTGTTAGGTTGGGCCTTTCTTATCACTTTTAGTGAGATAAAGCATGGTAGAATTATTTTGTGAAGGCTGGTTTCTTTATTTTCAGCGTGGTGACAAAGTTCTACCAACACGCCTTGGCTTTAGTGTTTGTCATTAATGAGATCAATGAGAATCAACAGATCTTGTCAAATGTCACTCTTGGATTCCACATCTATGACAGCTATTCTGAATCAAAGATGACCTACAAAAGTTGTCTGGATCTGCTCTTCAAATTGCATATGATTATCCCCAATTACATATGTCATACTAAAAGAAAAGTCATAGGTACCATTGGAGGATTGAGCTCTGAGACATCTTCATGCATGGCAGATATTTTTCACCTGTATAAGATTCCACAGGTAGGATCTAATGTATGGAATTGCAGTATATTACAATTATGCAAACATTATCTACAGTATATTAAGGATATGGATATATCCAGAAACTGTGGTTGTAATATATATTTTTTTATTTTGTAAGAAGTCATAATTAACTTGATTCCAGTGGACATCATCAATAGAAGATTAAATCAGAATACTACTTTCAGTAATAAATCATCTGAGTTATGACTAAGTAGAAAAAAAATTAACTCATGAAAATATGTTATCTATGCTCTTAAATCAAACATTTATAAGGGTTTAGAAGAAAAAGATCTGTTTGTTTACTTGGCTTCAGTGGAACAAATAAAAGGAAAATGGTTCCTTTACAAAGTTAAATACAAAAGTATATATTTATATAAATTATGTTGGATTCTTCTGGAAGAGGAAAAAACTGGAATTAAATATATTGTAAAGAAAGTATATAAATGAGAGTCCTTGGTGTTCTCTTAACCAATCTGGTTTTTTTCTTGCAGACATTTCATTACCCAAACTAAGTAACATCATCAGTGCTTAGTTAAATAATCATGCTATCAACCACTAGCACTGATGATATCACCTATTTTGGATAATTAAACCTTTGCAAAACAACCAAGCTCAGAAAATACCAAGAACTGATTTCGACCTTGAGCTACAACTATTCTCCTTTAAAGTATATAAATTAAATCTAACTATTCCCACTATGTTCCTTTCTCATTCTCATGTTTTGTGCCTTTCTATCCTAAGATTTCTTATGGGTCATTTGAATCTAAAGTCACTGATGACTCACCTGTATCTTCCTTCTATCGCATGGCCCCCAATGAAGCCCTTCAGTATGAAGGTTTAGTCCAACTCCTTCTGCATTTCAGGTGGAAATGGGTAGGACTCCTCACCATAGATGATGAAGCTGGAGAACATTTCTCAAGGACTCTGGAGCTAAAGCTTTTGCAGAATAGAATCTGTTTAGAGTTTGCTGAGAGACTTGACCAAATTATGCATTTGGGTGACTTTGTCCAAGTGGTGTACCAAATAGATAAACACGTTCACATATTTTCAGAGAAAAAAGCCAATGTAGTCATTACACATGGTGAAACTACAGCCTTTATATGGTTGGCTTCTATTGCAGTGGCTTCAACTCTCCTTCCAACAGATTCTGAACATGAAGAGAAAATCTCTACAGGAAGAGTACGGATTACAACTGCCCAGATAGATTTCACACTGCATGTTGTGCATAAAGGACTTGATATCCAGATGTTCCATGGGACTCTTTCCTTTGCAATTCACTCTAAAGAGATTCTGGACTTCCAGGAATTTCTTAAGAAGATCAAGCTTTCCGGTGCAAAGGGAAACAACTTTATCAAACATTTCTGGGAGCAAGCATTTGATTGCTATGTTTCTAATTCTGACAAAGCAAGAAACATCGATGAGGCATGTACTGGGGAGGAGAGGCTGGAGGATCTCCCTGCATTTTATTTTGAAATGAGCATGACTGGTCACAGCTACAGCATTTACAATGCAGTTCATGCTTTGGCACATGCCTTACATACTGCTCAGACATCTAGGTTGAAGCACAGAGTTAGTAGAGAAGAAACCAAGGAGTCATTCCAGAATATACACCCTTTGCAGGTAAAATGTGCTCTTTATGAAAGCTTATCTGAAATTCTCTCCATTGATACAATAGAATAGTACAATATTGAATATCCTATTACAAGGTTTCTAATTTTATTACAGTAGTTTATTCAAAGATTATAGGAAGTCCTTGGACTACTGTGGCAATTGAAACCACAAGCTGTCACAAAGATACATGACGATAAAGACTGAAACCATGTGATTTCATCACTCAGCAACAGACTTGGTTTACTATCACTAAAACAAGGACCAAGCATATGTTCCTAAGCAAGGACCACACATGATTGTAGCTACTGAATTCCTGCTGGCTTCCCCATTGATCTGCTTGCTTGGAAGCTGGTAGGGAATGATAGAAATTGTGATCACATGACCACAGCTCACTGTAACATTATGGGCACTAACATTATGGGCACCTCATGATAATGTCACCATAGAGATGCTGAAATGGCTAGAACTCCAAGGACCCATCATAACGCTTATTCAGAACCTTTGTAAATTTGAAATGTCAGATAACAGATAACAGATAGTAAGAGTTGGAAGGGACCTTGTAGGTCATCTAGTCTAACCCCCAGCCCAAGCAGGAGACCCTACACCACTGCTGACAAATGGCAGTCCAATATCTTCTTCAAAGTCTCAAGTGATGGCGCTCCCACAACTTCCAAGGGCAAGTTGTTCCATTGGTTGATTGTTCTCACTGTCAGAAAGTTTCTCCTTATTGCCAGGTTAAATCTCTCCTAGTTCAGTTTCCATCCATTCCTTGTCTGGCCTACAGGGGTCGCCAACCTTTTGGACCTCAGGGACCACCAAACTCATAATTTTAGATCCCAGGGACCACTAACTGGTTCTGAGGGCATGGCCTAATTTGTGGGTGTGGCTTGATGGTCATGTGACTAGCTGGGCATGGCTTGTATGTAAATATTATAAATATTTATATAAATATTGATGTTTTTATAAAAAAAGAGCAACTTTTACCCAAAATCAGTCAAAGCAGGCAGGCAGATTGAGTTGCTCACAGAATCACAGATTCATTCAGAAATCTATCTATCTGCCATTGGCTAGCTCAGTCTGTCACATAAAATTTGCTTGCGAGCAAACTCACAAAATTAACTCACAACACACCATGTATGTAAATATTGAATTTTTGATAAAAAAAGCAACTTTTATCCAAAATCAGGCAAAGCAGGCAGATTGAGTTGCTCACAGAATCATTCAGTGATCTATCTGCCATCAGCTAGCTCAGTCTCTCAAATTTGCTTGCTGTGAGTCTGCACTGAATTTGCTTGCAAGCAAACCTTCAGTCCTAAGGGAGGTTAGGCTGTGCTTAGCTAGAAATCAAGAAATCCAACCATTTCCTGATTCCTAGCTAATCTAAATCTCCCAGCACAACAGAACAGATGATGGTTGGAAAAAGGAAAAATAGCAACTTAGCAGACCAGTTTGCCGGGTAAGGAGTGAGTGGGTGGGGAGGGTTCCCACAGGCCATGTGGGATGAGCAGCCTTGTGTTTCTGCGCAGCCTGTATTAATTGCTTTGGGGGGGTGCTCTGGGAGTGAGATTTCTCTGCGGCCCACCAAAATTTTCTCACAACCCACCAGTGGGCCTCAGCCTGCCGGTTGGTGATGGCTGCTTTAGAAAATAGCTTGACCCCTTCTTCTCTGTGGCAGCCCCTCAGATATTGGAAGACAGCTATCATGTCTCCTATCATTTGTTCATGTCATTGAACAAATGGTGATAACCCAAGGATTACCTATATAGTGTTGAAAGCACTAAGCAGGTTATCCCATAGTTACACTTCAGGAGTCTTATGCTAGACAGAGAGGTTTGAAAGAGCTTATTTGGGGGGAAATCATCATAATTCATATGAAATTATCTTCCTGGTTAGGAAATCTGCCCTATGCTAAACACAGGAAATTTCTACATTTATACATGTATTCCTCATTATATGAGGATGTTACTCTCCTTAAACGATTGAGATCTGATAGTTTTGTAGTTGAGAAATTATATTTTGCCCAGACTGTTATTTTTATTTCAAACAATTCTGATAAATCTGGGGGCGGGGGATTCTTTGAAGAACTAAATAAAATCATATTAAAATATGTTTGGCAATGGAAAAAAGCAAGAATAAGATTGAAGTTGCTACAAGATACAAGGGGACTTTGGGTTGCCAGATTGGGAGTTACATTACCAAGCTTCTGCAGTTGTCTGGGTGAAAGAATGGGTAAATCTGAGATATAAAAGATTATTAAATTCAGAGGGACACAATCTCCAATTGAGATGGCGTGCTTTTCTATGATATGCAAAAAATAAAATACATGGATACTTTCAAAAACATTTTGTTAGGAATGCATTATTGTTAGTATGGGGAAAAAATCAAAGAAAGACACTGTATGAAAATATCAATCTGGCTCTCCATGATGGAGGCACTGACACATCCGAATACGATTAATATGGAAAAAAAATTGTAAGATATAAGAGCATTTTGAATGACAAAGGGGAACTCAAATCTAAATGAGAACTGACCAGTCAAGGGATTGATTTAGCATGGTGGCCATATGTGCAAATACAATCAAGATATGAGAAAGATCTATTGAATATTAAAATGGAAGCAAATTTTAGCTACCCAATAGAACTAGAAAAATGGCAGAAACTTTTGGATAGAAGCTGAACTAACAATGTCAATGGCATATAAGGAAAATCTATACAGAATGTTTTATAGGTGGCATCTACCACCATCGAGACTAGCAAAGTTGTATGAAAATTTTTCAGCTAAATGTTGGAAGTGTAGTCAGATACCAGGTTCATATTACTATATGTGGTTATATGCCCAAAGGCAAAAAAAAAAAAAATACTGGACTAAAATACATACTTTGTTAGAACAAATGATAAAGTAATACATAGATTTGAAACAGAAATATTTTTGCTAAGTATATTACCATAATAATATAATAAAGGGGGACTTCCGGTTGCAAGGCTTCGGCGGCGGCAGGAATCCGCTTCTCTGCGGGTCCCTGCTGCGCTCGCTGCTGAGGTACCCCCGATCCAACTGGATTTGGGGGTTGTCGCTACCCCAAAGGGGCAGCGGAAGACAGAGGAGATCCGGGCAGGGGTCTGGGGATATCGCACCCCCCTTCCCCAGCTGGCTAGACTCCTTTTTCCTGAGGCGGTGGAGCAGCTGTCAGAAATGGCAGCCACAAAGGAATCTTCAACCGGATAAGACTGTGCAGGAGGAAGTTTTTTAGAAGGAGAAGTTTTCTTGGCTGAACCGGGACATTAAGTTACTTTTAAAACACCCTGGAAACCTGACTTGTGGATTGATACATTTGTTTCCAAAAGATTGTTACAGCGGCAAAAGTGCTGAAGGAAAGTTCACTCCCTTCCTTACGGAGAAAGCAAATGAGCACAGAAAAACCTGCTTCTTTAAGGTAAAAATAAGCTCTTTGTTATAAGTGGGAAGGAGAGGACTAAAAAATCTTTAAAAATTTGTTGGAGGAGACGCCTTGAAGATTATAAGACCAGCAACTAACTGTAATACAGCTTTAAAATATATTTGGGATTTTGCCCCAGGAGGAAAAATTGCAAAGAGAAGAAGAGGAATATAATTTCTGTCTGTTTGGATTGTTTGATAACTTTGACATTTGGAAATTCCTTTAAGACTAAAAACATCTGGGTTGTTCTTAAAATTTTACAATGGCACTATCTGTGGATGAATTAAAAATGGAATATGAAAAATTAAAAGAAAGAGAACAAAATGGCAAGGATTTTTTTGAGAGCTGTCTTCCACTTTTTAGAAATGGCGGTTTCTACATACCAGCAAATACTTGAGGAAGGAGAAGGAGAAGAAGAAGAAGAAAAGGAAGAAGCCATTTTTAATGGACAAAAAAGTTTGATTAAGAAAGAAAATAGGAAGAGAGGAAGGAAAAATGAGAATTTAAGATTCAACAAAACAACCAAGAAAAAGAAAAATAAGGTGAAAAAAAGGTACAATGTTAGAAAGCAATTGAAAAGAGAATTACAACGGAGAGGGGAAGTTAAAAAGGTGGAGGTTAGGAGAGGGGGGGCAAAAAGACCAGACTGGAGAAGAAAGGAGGCAAAAAGGGAAAAAAAGCCACAATCTGAAACAAGATGCCAAAAGGAAGATTTTTTTTAGAGATAAAGGATAAAGGATAGTGCATAATTAAAGAAAGATTCTGCAAGAGTACATAAGATAGTATTGTAGTATTTGCATTTGAAATAGTCTATTGGAATATTAAAAGATTTAACAAAATATTAAAATATTAAAATGTTTAATAATGATAGATCTCAATATTTAATAAAATATTAAAGAGAATGTGTAAAATGATTAATGCTTAGTTATTGTTTAATTCGTTATTGTTTTAATGTTATTATAAATTTACTATTTCATCTTCTTATTCTAAAATAATGTATTAATTAGAACTAGAACTAGAATGGAAATTATATACTTAACTATATTACGAGTTTATTATTCTTTTATTTTAAAATGCAACATGTAGAATGTACTAAGCAGAATCAGGATGGAAATTATGTATTATTTTAAGTGTTACTTTAGGGGAAAGATAGAAAGGTGTCACACTTTAAAAGTGATTACAGGGGAAATTCTTTGCTAAAGAGAAGAGATAAATAGATGATTGGAAAAGAACGGACAAAAGATACAAGTATAATGATTTTGAAATAAGATGAAATAAACAAAATATAATTAAGAGAGTGAAAAGAAGGGAGAAGTTATATAGAAAATATAGAATGATTAATAAGATATGAATGGTATATAAGGTGAGCATGAATTTGATTTAGGTCTGTAAAAAAAGATGTAACCCGGGGCTAAGCCACTTTTCAAAAGAAGTTTTATGTTTTATGTTTTGTGTTTTGGTTAGCTATGTTTGATTGTGAATTAATAAAACCTTGGAGGAATAAAACTAAAGGGAGAGAAATTTGGAAAAGACATGTACAAATGATAATTAAGGAGGTTTTATCTTTTTATGTCTTGTTTTATGTTTTGTATTTTGTGTGTTTATGTTTGATTGAGAATTAATAAAACCTTGATAGAAAGAAATATAATTGAATAAAAGTGAAGGGAGAAATAATGAGAAATTTGGAAAAGATATATATGTGCTTAAATGGAAATGTGACAATGTGGAACTATGCCTTAAAAAATGATGTTTTATTTGCCTTGTTAAAACTTATAAGTAATTTTTAGAAAGGAGGTTTTATGCTTTTATGTCCTATGTTTTGTTTGTCTTCAAAAATTAATAAAATTTGTTTATAAAAAAAATAAAAATAATATAATAAAGGGAATAAATACTTAATTTTACATGTTTTGATGGCAGCAAGAATTGTGTTTGCACAGCACTGGAAAAATGAAGAGATCCCTACAAGATGAAAGTGTTATAAAAAAATTAGAATGTGCTGATATGGATAGATTAACACTTAAAAGAAAAGAAAAGGAAGAAACAGAATACTTTTTAATGTGGGAGTTGTTTTACCAATGGCTAACTAACAAAAACAGCAATTAGAATCTAAAAAGAGTAAAAAGATAATAAAAATTTTCTACAGAAAATTTTGTAAGTTGGATAAACTAATTGTGTTATTACTTTGTGACTAATATTGATATGTTTATTATGATCACTATTATGATTAATGTTGCATCTCTACTTAAAACTAACTGTGCCCAGAAAACACACTGTTGACATAGATATGAAACTTTTTGTGTGTATTTAAAAAAAGTATTAAATAAAACATATTTTTTTAAAAAAAAATGTGTGACTTGCTTCACAACTGATGTATTTATGAGCAGTAATATTTTGTCAGCCTCTTCTCACATATAAGAATAAACTTAGAATATTGCTTGATCTGTTTTTAAAAATTTGAATTCCAGCCTGAATATTTTTCTTATTCAACAATAAACAAAGGATTGCATTCCTTTACATCTCAATACAACATAAACATTCACTATATTTCTCATATTGTTAGAGACAGGTTCAGTTTCAATGGATATGAAAGCTGGTACTATCTTTTAAACCCTCCAATCATTATTTTGGATGTTATTTTATATTATCATCTAACATTATGCTGATCTAACATTTCACTTTTCATTTCCATAAGTAGTGCCTAAACAGCTAGATGCTACCCATTAGCAACTGTTTTTTCTTCAATTTTTCTCTTTTATTGGTAGAAAATCTTAATCCATCCAGATAATAACTCTTTACACTTCTTTCCATACTGTATCTGACTCTTTCTCTTATTAGCTACATTCATTTCTGCAGAGGATTTCATTCAACAACAGTGCTGGAGATAAAATTGCATTCAACCAAAAGGGTGAATTAGTAGCTGGATTTGACATTATGAACTTGATCACATTCCCAAATAAATCTTACGTAAAAGTCCAAGTTGGGGAGCTGGATCCTACATTAAAAACCTTCATGATTAAAAAAGACCAAATCCAATGGAACAAAAAATTCATTCAGGTGGGTTTCAATGGTATGATCTTCAGTGATAGAATTCATGCATAATCTATGCCACATGCTTAGACTTCCCATGTGATAGATATAGTGATAGATATCAGCATGTGATAGATATAGTTTTAAATAAGAATTTCTTTCCAAAGTCACTCCAAAGAGTCTTGGAAAAGATGACTCATCAGATAATAGATCTAATTACACTGGAATTTGCATTCATTTGAGAGAAAACACTAGGTGCATATTATCTATTGTGTACCTGATTACTCTCTTGCAATCCTTTCCTCTCAAATGAATGCAAATACAAATATTAATTCTCTTCTTGAAAATTATTCCCGTGCTGTGGTGAGCACTCCCAATCGCAAGAAAATGGGGGTGAGAGGCTATAAGATTTGTTCTTTTATCTGTCTTTCTCTTGAGTCCAGTTCCAGAAAGCTTCCCCACTGCTTGGCCTCAGCCAGCTGTTAGGGTTCACATCCTTCTGATATTGTAAAGCAAAGGAAAACTGAGATAAAATCAAAAGCACAGCCATACTCATGGGACTTTTTCCTAGTGACTGCTTTGCTTAATGACCGAGTCACCTATCCCAATTCCAATCACTAAATTATGACTACCTACATGCCTCAATTGCTCCTCAATATATAATCCATCCAAAGGCTTATAAATGTTAAACACTGGAAATTCATTTACCATAAAGTAAATTCTAAGATCTTGTTCCTAATAATGGTTCTTTCCTATTTTTAAATAGGTGCCACCTCTTTCCTTATGCAATGATCCTTGTCCATCAGGATACCGAAAGACAAAAAAGGAAGGGGAAAATTTTTGCTGCTACGATTGTGCTCCGTGTCCAGAAAGAATGATCTCAAGTCAGAAAGGTAAGAAAAATAAAATAAAATAAAACTGCCATCATACAGTATTATTATTTCATCATAAACACACATTTTACAGTACACTTTAATATTGTAACTTATAATAATACACAGCAATCAATTTATTTATTTAAATGCACATGTGCATTAGCATTTTTATGTGAGTATCCATTGGTGTGTCTTTATTTCTGTGCATGCTAAAGCAAGAGATGGATATCCATCAAAAATTATATTATCCAAAACCAAGGTAGCATGAAAAGGAGAATGAAGAATTTCAGATAGGACCATCATGGTGGAATCCTTGTGATCAATTCATTGGCATAAGAAAAGAAGGAATGTCAGTATAGGTAGTCCTAAGATTGAAATGATAATTGGGACTGGGATTGATGTGAGCTAGGGATGCTGTCATAAAGCATAATGTTACATAACTGCACCAATCATCAATGGTAATCTCAGGAGGTCTAGGACAATTCATCAGGGCCATTTCACCATGGCCAACTCATTCATACAACTCACCGCAGAACAAGACTTACACTAAGATTAAAATAATCTTGGAGTAGAATAATTAAAGAGAGGGTGCAAAATGACATGTGAATTACAAATGTAAATATTTTTTAACTTATTTTAAATCATTAAATTGAGTTGTTGAATTGTCCCATGGTGAGTTGCTCCATGGTGAGTTGGCCACAGTGAATTGCCCACAGCAAGTTGTCCCATTCTGATCTCAGTTGTCCCAGTTACTATTGTAACATAGAGACCATGTGGATCATTAAGAAAGGACCAAATGTGACTGCAGTCTTAGAAAAAAAGCTGGCAATTAAGGGTTGCAGATGACTGGGCATTGCAAGTAAGTACTTTGGAGTATAAGGAGGTTGGAGATGATGCTATAGAACAGGGGTGTCAAACTCAATTTCATTGAGGGCTATGGTTGACCTGGGGGGGGGGGGCTGAGGGGCATGGCCAACTGGGTGGGCATGGCTAGCTTGACGCCACTCCCCAAAGTGCTGGCATGTTTCCTTTTTTCATTGGGTAGACCAGGCCAATGCCACCCTGGCTATGTCTTTTCTGTTCACACTGGTTAGACTGTGCCGAAGGTATGCTGGCCTGCTTTCCTGTGATGACCTGGGGTGTGGCATGAAGGCAACACAGCCAGAGAACTGGTATGAGTCTCTTTATTGGCACCAACTTTGCCCCCAATGTCTCGTTTACTCTCTGGACTGGAAAAAAGCTCTCCCATGAAGCTGCAGCAGCCTCTAGCTGCAGATATTCCAGTCCAAACTCTGTAAGCAGAAAGACAGCAATCAATCATTCAAGCAGGGAGAGATAATGAGTCCCAGAAGTGAAGAATCACAGCACTAATTCCAGAAAGACTAGATAAGCACATGGAAGCATAGAAATAATCCAAACAGTCAGGAGGAATTCCAGGAATGTAGGCCACAACTCTCAACAATTGATGAATTCAGCATTTGTTCCCAGCAAACGCTCCTCCCAACTGCCTCTCCTTTAAACTCCATTGCCAGGTGTGCTTTGTGAAAGGAATGGAGCCCTTTTCTCACTCATAAGCCATACCACCCATATTGCTGTCTTCTGCATTCTTCCCTGCATGCCCTAGGATGAGGAGGGGGTGGGCCTTAGTCTTCATCTGAACTCCCTCTCCCCTGTTCTACCTTTCCCATGCTCTGCCCAGCCTGACTTTGCCCTTTCCCAATTTCCTCCACATCCAATGGAGCCACTCTCCGACACTCTGTCAGCTGTTCATCTTACCCCTCAGATTCAGACTCCAACACTGGGTAGACCGGGCCGAAGCTATCCTGGCCTGATCTTTCCTCTTCACACAAGGTAGACTGGGCTGAAGCTTTGCTGCCCTGATTTTTCTTCACCCTGCATAGACCAAGACCATCTTTCCTCTTCTCATTGGGTAGACCAGAACAGCCCCTCTGGCTGAATCCAGTCATATCATGGGCCAGATCTGACCCATGGGCTTTGAATTTGACACTTCTGCTATAGAGCAGTGGTCACCAACTGGTGGGCTCTGGCCCACTGGTGGTCCGTGAGAAAATTTTGCAGAGAAATGTCACCCCAAAGCATCCCCCAAAGAAATTAATCCAGGCTGTGCGGGAACACAAAGCTGGGCCACCCACATGGCCCGTGGGAACACAAGGCTTGTATCACTTGCATTGTGAACAACATGAGGTAATGAGTGGAGGGGCGAAAGAGCAGAGGAGGGTAATTTGCCCCACTCACCTCATGTGCCTCACCTGGCCACCAGGCTGCTGCTTTCTGCTTTTCTTCTTCTGCTTTTGGGTACACGCAAGGAAAGCGGCAAAAGTCATTCTTTCTCTCTCCCAAACTCCACCAGAAATGAGTCTATGGGACCCTGCAAGGCATCCTGCTCCAAGAGGCTGTGCCGGCAAAGACTCATTTCTGGCAGAGTTTGGAGGAGAGAAAGAAAGACTTCTGCTGCTTCCCTTGCATGAAGCTAAAAGTCTCTCGCCACCCCCATGAATGAAGATGGAAACTGTATCCTGTGATCCGAAATAAACATTGATTGATCGGTAGAAAAACGGGGTGGGGAATTTTCCTGCAGACTTTTTTTGGGATTTTCTCAGGGTCTCTGCAGATAGAAAAACCCCCCAAAAGTCTGGGAAAATCCCCCAAAAAGTCTGCAGGAAAATCCCCCACCCCGTTTTCCTACCGATCGATCATTCTTTTTTGGGGATCGCAAAATACCCCCCTCCCCCCACTCCCAGGAATGGAGCTGAAAAGCAGGTTAGGAATGTGGCTGCCTTGGAGGGTGTGGCTGGGTGTGAGGGAGTTCTCTCTCTGTGTGTGTTTTTGTGTGTGTGAGAGGGGGGAGAGGGAGAGAGAGGGGGAGGGAGAGAATGTCATAGACAGCCCTCCAAGATTAGATCAGATCTCTCTCTCTCTCTTTCTCTCTCTCTCATTCTCCCTTGAGAACGGAGCTGAAAAGTAGGGGTTAGGAATGTGGCTCCCTTGGAGTGGGTGGGGGTGTGTAAGGGACATCTCTGTGTGTGTGTGTGAGAGAGAGAGAGAGAGACAGAGAGACAGACAGACAGACAGACAGACAGACAGACAGACAGACAGACAGAAACAGAAACAGAAACAGAAACAGAAACAGAGACAGAGAGAACATCACTGCCAGGCCTAAAGGTTGGATTGGATATCTCTCTCTCTCTCTCTCTCTCTCTCTCTCTCTCTCTCTCTCTCTCTCTCCCATCAATGTCAGCAAGCCACCATCAGTCAAAATTCATATTAGTGGTCCATGGGATTTAAAATTATGAGTTTGGTGGTCCCTCAGGTCCAAAAGGTTGGCGATCCCTGCTATAGAGCATCAGCCAGCAGAGGCTGCTATGGAGCATGAATAAGCAAGAGGTGATATGGACTATAACTATCAATATGGTGATATGGACTATATATTTTTCCATAGTATTTGGAATACATTTCAAAACACATGTGACCAAAAGATTCCAGTCCCAAAGGGTAGTTGGTATTCTTTCCAAATAATCTTATCTTCTTCTATTTCCAGACATGGAAAATTGTAAGAGTTGCACCAAGGATTATTTTCCAAATGAAGCTCACATACAATGTATTCCTAAGACACTGAACTTTCTGGCTTTTGAAGAATCTTTGGGCATTACTTTTGCTGCTTTGGGTCTTTTTTCTCTCTTACTACAGGTCTTGTCCTTGCAATCTTCTTAAGCAAAGGGATACTCCTATTGTCAAAGCCAACAATCGTAACCTCACCTATGTTCTCCTTAAATCTCTCCTCCTTTGTTTTCTTTGTTCAATTATGTTCATTGGACAGCCAAATAAGTCGATCTGCCTCCTCCGACAAATGACCATGGAA
>NC_142025.1:109308073-109345712 GCF_049901735.1 Notechis scutatus | reverse complement strand
CATTTCTCTTTTCATGGGGTAGACCAGGCCAATGCCACCCTGGCTATATATTTTCTCTCCATACTGGTTAGACCTGGCCAAAGATATGCTGGACTGATCTTTCCTCTTTGTACAGGGTAGACCGGGCTGAAGCTATGCTGCCCTGATCTTTCTTCACCCTGGGTGTCTTTCCTCTTCTCATTGGTTATATCAGGACATCCCCTCTGGCCAGATGCAGCCCATGGACCTTGAATTTGACATTCCTGCTATAGAGCATCAGCCAGCAGGGGCTGCTACAGAACATGAAAAAGCAAGAGGTGATATGGACTATAACTATCAATATGATGATATGGACTATACACTTTCCATAGTATTTGTAATACATCTAAAAACACATGTGACCCGAAGATTCCAGTCCAAAGGATGGTTGGTATTCTTTCCAAATAATCTTATCTTCTTCTATTTCCAGACATGGAAAATTGTAAGAGTTGCACCAAGGATCATTTTCCACATGAAGCTCACATACAATGTATTCCTAAGAAACTGAACAGCTTTGGGTCATTTTTTTCTCTCTTACTACAGGTCTTGTCCTTGCAATCTTCATTAAGCAAAGGGATACTCTTATTGTCAAAACCAACAATCCTAACCTCACATATGTTCTCCTTATCTCTCTCCTCATTTATTTCCTTTGTTCAATTATGTTCATTGGACATCCAGATAAGTCGACTGCCTCCTCCGACAAATGACATTTGGAATCATCTTCTCTGTTGCTATTTCTTCTGTTTTGGCTAAAACCATCACAGTTGTTGTAGCCTTCCTAGCCTCAAAGCCAGGAAGCAAATTCCGTAAATGGGCAGGGCAAAAGTTGGCCTATTCTATTATCTGGTTCAGCCCCTTAATTCAAGCAGGTAGTTGTGCCATCTGGCTGGGTAGTTCTCCTCTATTTCCAGATTTGGACATGGAGACACTCTTTGGAGAAACCATAGTCGAATGTCATGAAGGCTCCATCACCATGTTTTGGGCTACATGGGCCTCTTGGCTCTTCTCAGCTTCACTGTGGCCTTCCTAGCGAGGAAGTTGCCAGATAGTTTCAACGAAGCCAAGTTCATCACTTTCAGCATGTTTGTTTTCTGCAGCATTTGGCTGACCTTTGTCCCCACCTACTTGAGCACCAAAGGGAAGTACATGGTGGCCATGGAGATCTTTTCTATCCTGTCTTCCAGTGCTAGTTTACTGGGGTGCATATTCACCCCCAAAATCTATATAATTATATGGAGACCTGAACTCAACACTAGAGAGCATTCAGCACATAAGAAATAAAAAAGGAAAAAGACTAAATCTGAAATGTGGTCTTTCAAAAGACAACAGGATTGTTTTTTCTTTGATGAAAAACAAAGAATATGTTTCATTTCTCATCCAAGAAATTTCATCAGTTGTGATGGTGGGGGAGGATGGTAAGGATAGGTACTGACAGTTGAGACTGCATGGTGGAGGAAGGAAGGAAGGACAGGTTGTGATATGATGGTGGGAGGGGAGATGGAAGGATTGTACTTCTTTACTGTTCTCTGGTTGTTAGCACTTTGAAAGCTCTAAAGGCCTCTTCGAGGTTTATCTGTGCCCTCACGGTCACCTGAATCAGAGTGCAATTGGTTGTGAAATCTTGGCACTGCTTCAACAGCTGTATTATAGACTGGAGATGTTCTCTTTTACCCCTCTTTCAAACCATTGACACTCACTATCCAAATGTGGACTTTGCTATCTTCCAAAAAAATAATAATTGGATATTCCTGTCCAAGCGCAATTAGTACTAGAGTAGATCTATTAGGAAATATTTTATCCATATAACTAATAATCTCAGGCTCAGGAAATCAGGAGCTAGAATAGAGGTCCAAAAAATTTCAAGTTTACTTCATGCTACCTGTTCACAAGAATCTGATCTGATCAGAGCAAATTGGCACCAGATAGGAGTCAATGAACTTCAAGGGTATGTGTGTGGAATTTGCTCTCTAATGAGAGTTTAATGACTCCAAACTGATGGTGCATTTGATCTTGTCTTCAAGTTCAGCTCTATCTACAAATAAAGTATGTAAAATTTGACTTTTTTTCATCATGGATGCTGGTGTTTCTTTGGGAGGATTGTAATGTTTATTTTTCAGGACTGAGCTCAACACAAAGGAACAATTAATCCATTGAAAAATAGAGATATGATTATCCTCACTCAGCAACTGCCTTATTTTTATGTACAACAGTGCTGAAAAAATAACTTTACAACCAATACCTCCATTTATTACCTTTGCAACATTAATGTCATATGATCGCCATTACAGTTGTCCAGTGTGACATGTTCTTTTTCCTTCCTTCCCACTTACAGTGTGGCGAGATTGATAAGGTATTACAGAGAGTAAGCAGGTACACAGTGAGGAATATGCATCAAAATGAAAGTTGTGGTGCCTGTTTGGGTTATTCTTCTCCCCTCCTCCCTTGCAGAGTTTTTTTTATCAATATTAAGCAAATCCATCTTAGTGGTATTTTATATAAATTTGACTCTCTTAATAAACATTGTTTATTAATATAGATGATGACATCTGATGACCAATATATACAAAACAGTTTAATAATATCTGACTATCTTAAGTCAATGGTTTGAAATATTTCAGCATCAAACTTGAAAGGAAATTCTTTGGACCCTTCATAAGTGGTTAGTGTGAGGACTCTTACATTTAACCTTGTAGCAAAATGAAGAAGTTTTTATTTTATTAGAGTTCAGTTAAAGTTCTCTTCTCACTCCATTGGATAGTGAGATGGTCCTAGCACATTATAGAATGGCAGGTATAACAGCTGAGCCTTTAGATAATTGGCATCCAGGTTCAGCAGTGGGATCCTACCTGTTCCACTACTGGTTTGGTGATCACACACACACGCAGCTTCCCACATACCAGCTGAGGCCTGCAGCGCTAATCAGCTGAGAGGATAAAGAAGACAAAAAAGCACAGGGTTTGGTGGGAAGGCCGATCCTGTGCTTTTCTCTTCTTTCTTTTTCAGCTGATCTTCGGAGGCTTTTCTTACTACCAGTTCTGCTGAACCGGTAGCAATTTTTGACCACTGACCAGGAGCCTTCCTACTTCATTGCAACTATATCATGATGAGTTGGAAGATAATTGCTGGAGAGGTGGGAGGTCTAAGCAAATTTAAAGAAGTAGATAGATTAGTGTAAATTAAATTATTGTAAACCACCCAAAGTTACCTCGTGGTAAGATGGGCAGCCAACAAAGTTGATAACTAACTGAAAGAATGAATGGATGAAAGAAAGAAAGAAAGAAAGAAAGAAAGAAAGAAAGAAAGAAAGAAAGAAAGAAAGAAAGAAAGAAAGAAAGAAAGAAAGAAAGAAAGAAAGAAAGAAAGAGTTTTTTTAATCCCCTACCAAAAAGCGTTATGACCTGGAGTGGGGGAAAATAAACAGTATCCAAAGTGAAGCTTATCCATTCTCTCTTAAATTAAGATTTTATATATAATGGATTATCAATCTTCATTCACTTCCAGTAATACCTAGTAATAATCTTCCAACTTCTAATTTCTATCTCTATTGTTTAACCTATTCACAAGAATCTGTGCCTGTTCTTTTTCCTTACTTCTTGCTTGGAGTGTGGACAGATTGACAAGGTATAACAAAGCAATAAGCAGGCACACAATGAGGAATACACATCAAGATAAATGTGGTAGTGCTAGTTTTGGTGGTTTTACTTCTCCTTTCACCTTGCAGAGTACAATCTCTTTTATCAGTATTAAGCATATCCATTCTAATGTATCAAATGTGGTTTTTGGTTGGAAAGGCAACCAGACTGAGTTGAGGAGAAACAAGATGCTTTGTTTCCTATCCTGGAACCTTCGTCAGTTGTATTGGATGCTTCAGGAGATGGAAGGACAGTTATCTCCATCTCCCACAGCATCCAATACAATTGATGAAACTTCCAGGATAAGAAAACAAAACATCTTTTTTCTCCTCAAAAAAATCAGTCCAGTTGCTTTTTCAAAATAAAAACCAGTTTAGATACAACTATGACCTGGATAACTGAGAATCTTCACAGACATCCATCTTAATGGTATTTTTCATAAATTGTACTCCCTCTATAAACATTGTTCTGGACAGAAGGTGACACCCGAGGAGCAATTTGAGCAGTTTGATGATATCTTCAAATCTCCAATCAATGGTTTCAAAAATTTTGCCATAAAACCGGAAAGCAAATTCTTTGAACCCTCTATAAATGGTTGGGAGCTATTTTATTTTAACTTGTAACAAAACTGAGAAGCCTTCCTTTTATTAGACTTCAGTTAGGCTCCCTTTTCTCTCTCACCTCTTTTATATTTATAAATTCATACTTTACTTAAAATTTAATCCTGAAATAAGTTGAAAGGTCTTTCTACGTTGGAGAGGTGAGTGAACAATAGGACTGGTTTATTTCCTCTGATGGCATTGGATAGTGAGATACTCTCAGGATTTTAGCACCAGCAATTCAGTTCTTGAGAGAAACCTCAACTGTGCTTATGAATATACTTTAGTTTTCCTTTCTTTTACAGACCTGAAAAGGTCATTGGTCATAAAGTCATTGTTCACCACTGTCATAGCTGTGAATGGTCATTAAATTGGGCAGCTGCTAAACAAGAACTACTTCTATTGGCATAAGCCACAGGCTCATAGAAACAAAGATAAATTTAATCCCACATATTTCCTTCTTCTTTAACATTTTACCCACCCAAGATTTATTTATTTATTTTTATTTATTTATTTATTTATTTATTTATTTATTTATTTTGTCAAACAATTATTAGATAACAGGTATAAGTATAAACAGTTACAAATACATGAAATGGATACGAATAAGAAAAAAAGAAACAGTACGACAGAGATAGTAGGCACGTTTTGATGTACTTATGCATGCCACCTACAGACCTCTTAGGAAAGGGGTGAGGTCAATAGTAGACAGACTAATGTTGAAGATTTTGGGGTTGGGGGAAGAAACCACAGAGTCAGGTAGAGTATTCCAGACATTGACCACTCTGTTGCTGAAGTCGTATTTCCTGCAATCAAGTTTGGTGCGGTTTACCATGAGTTTGTATCTATTTTGTGCTCTTGTATTGTTTTGGTTGAAGCTGAAGTATTTATTGATAGGTAGGACATTGCAATACATAATTTTATGTACTATACTTAGATCGAACCGAAGGTGGAGTAGTTCTAGGTTGTCTAGGTCTAAAATTTCACTATGATCTAGAATTTCAGCATGGTTGCAATAATCTTCAAGTAAAATAAGTTGATTTATTTATTATATCAGTTCAGTCTTTGTAAACAGCAATGGTTCATGCCCCACATTTCCTAGTCATACCACAACTAACTCTAATGACCTACTACATATTGACTTTACAGAAGATAACGTAGAAAAGGCACTACAAAACCTAAAACCATCCCTATCTATTGGCCCCAATGGATTATGTGCATACTTCTTAAAAAGCTCTCCTCTGCCATAGTGAAACCCCTAAGCATTATATATGAGATATCATTCAGAACCAGCTCCTTACCAAACCTATGGTCCTTAGCTACGGTCATCCCTATCTTCAAAAAAGGTGACCCCAGCCTGGTTGAAAACTACAGACCAATTTCACTGTGTTATGTCACATGCAAAGTCATGGAATCAATCATTAACCAATTCATAACTCTCCACTTAAAGTCAAACAACCTACTCTCCAAAAAACAATTTGGTTTCAGGAAAAAATTGTCCTGAAAACATATGGACTACTCTACTTGACCAAGGTAAAGCTATAGATGCAATTTACATAGACTTCTGTAAAGCCTTTGATTCAGTGGTACACAATAAACTACTGTTAAAGCTAAACTCTTATGGCATTTCCTGATTCCTCCATAAGTGGATTACTGCATTCCTGTCAAACAACAACATATAGTAAAAATAGGGAGTGCTAAATCAAACCCTGCTCCAGTTAACAGTGGTGTCCCCCAAGGCAGCGTTCTAGGACCCACACTCTTCATACTCTATATAAATGACCTTTGCAATCACCTTATAAGCAACTGCATCCCCTTTGCGGATGACATAAAACTATTCAACACCACTGACAATGCTATGGTACTATTCTTCAAAGCAACCTTGATTATGTGTCTGAATAGTCAAACATCTGGCAACTCGAAATCTCGACCAACAAATGCTCTGTCCTACACATTGGTAAAAAAAAATCAGTACACCAAATACAAACTAGGCGGATATGACCTTGTTGATGAACCTCACTCTGTCAAGGACCTTGGAGTTCTCATATCAAATGACCTAAGAGCCAAAGCTCACTGTAACAGCATTGCCAAAAAGGCATTAAGAGTTATAAATCTAATCTTACGAAGCTTCTCTTCCGGAAATATCGAATTGCTAACTAGAGCATACAAAACTTTCGCCAGACCAATACTCGAATACAGCTCATCAGTCTGGAATCTGCACTGCATATCAGACATTAATACAATCGAGTGAGTCCAGAAGTATTTCACGAGAAGAGTACTACACTCCTCTGCTTGCAACAGATTACCCTATATCACCAGGCTTGAGATTTTGGGCTTGGACAACCTTGAACTATGCCACCTATGGTTAGACTTAAGTGCAGCACACAAAATTATCTGCTACAATGTCCTACCAGTCAATGACTACTTCAGCTTCAACCACAACAACACAAGCACACAACAGATACAAACTCAATGTAAATTGCTTCAAACTGGATTGCAGAAAGTACGACTTCAGCAACAGAATGGTCAATGCCTGGAATGCACTACCTGACTCTGTTGTTACATCCTCTAACCCGCACTCCTTTAAACTCAAACTAACTACTATTGACCTCACCTCATTCCTAAGAGGTCTGTAAGGAGTATGCATAAGTGTACTATCGTGCCTACATCCCTGTCCTATTGTTCCCATTTATTCATACCTGTTTCCTGTATTCTTATTCATGCTTATACTTATATCTATTATTTTGTAAGTGATTGACAAATCAAATAAATAAATAAAAATAGAATAAATGATTTCAATGTCAAACAATAAACATGTTTACTAAAGTGGTTCTGCTACTGAAGGCATCACATCTGAATTTCCCTTTAGTTCCCATAAATACTGTAATTAGTATGCCAGATCAAAACTCTAGTGACTTTAAGTGACACTGAACAAAACATTCAGCAATGACATCTTCAATGGAGATAAAGAACAGCTACATTTGGGCAGAATCATTGTCAGGAACTTTGACCCTTTCAGTCTCTTTATCTATTGAGTCTTTTGGCCAAAGAAAATGCTTTGCTAAAGCTTAAAGCCAGCTTATCTAAATATAGGATCTAGAGAGTACCAGAAATGGTGCTTCCCCATAGTTTGAAAGAGACAAGATTTGATAGAATTTTTTTCCAATGGTTGATGAAGATTGTGATCGTGCTGCTGTACAACAGGGCAAACAAAGCACAATCAATTAAGTGCACTAGAAATGATGGCCTTCATATTCAGCATCAATGGTATAAGGCAGGTGATCTCCTCATTGGTGGGATTGTGTCACATATTCATTATGTGTTCCCTAGATTTTCTTTCACTCAAAACCCTACTCAGGAGTCATTTCAAATGTCACTGTAAGTATTTGCTTCCTGCCCTAATATGTGATATTAGTTTTGGTTTTAATCTAATGATTTCTCTGAATTAAAATTTCTAGTTATCTTGTTGATGGCTCTATCATATCAGTAAATGAGAATATATATTCATCAAGTTTGAAATGAGGGGTCCTTGGTCTTAGCTCAACAACAAGGACCCTTCAGTTTTATCATATCTGTATCTAGAGATAGATGATAGACAGACAGAGAGAGAGAAGGAGGGAGGGAGGGAGGGAGAGAGAGAGAGAAAAGAGAGAGACGTGATAGACAGGAGAGAGAGAGAGATGATATACAAGAGAGAGGGGAAAGAAAAGAGAGAGAGAGATTTACAGAATTTAGAGCTAATAGAGACTGAACAGAGAATATCAATTATTAAGGGAAAATATTAACACAGAGGCAATCTGGTTTTTGCATGTGCACGAGGGAAAATGTTCTCTTTTAAGGACACAAGTTCACATCTTTAAAGATTGATGTCATCTCTTCTTTTCCAACTTATCCAGAGAATTTAAGCAGCTGATCAATTTCATTTTCTTGCTTACCATTTGTTCCTAATTAATTAAAGTTTTTTTTAACCAGTAGCATCTAAAATTAGATTCCATGTGACAAAATACCAATAAAGGAGAGTATTTGCAGTTCAGTATTGAAAGAGGGGTCCTTGGTGTTCTCTGAGCTTGGTTGTTCTCTTACAAATTTTTCATTACCCAAATTAGGTAACATTATCAGTTGTAGACCTTTTTCTGGACTAGCACTGATGATGTTACCCAGTTATTACAATAAAGCAACTGCAACAAAACAGCTAACCTCAAGGAGCACCAAAGGAGAATAACATTTATAGTACTTTATTAAAATGTAAACATCTATAAGGATTGCAGGAAAAAGGAAAATTCCAGTACAAATGCCTCAAAACTGTCTTTGTTAGGTTGGGCCTTTCCTATCACTTTTAGTGAGATAAAGCATGGTAGAATTATTTTGTGAAGGCTGGTTTCTTTATTTTCAGCGTGGTGACAAAGTTCTACCAACATGCCTTGGCTTTAGTGTTTGTCATTAATGAGATCAATGAGAATCAGCAGATCCAGACAAATGTCACTCTTGGATAGGACATCTATGACAGCTATTCTGAATCAAAGATGACCTATCAAAGTTGTCTGGATCTGCTCTTCAAATTGCATATGATTTTCCCCAATTACATATGTCATACTAAAAGAAAAGTCATAGGTACCATTGGAGGATTGAGCTCTGACACATCTTCATGCATGGCAGATATTTTTCACCTGTATAAGATTCCACAGGTAGGATCTAATGTATGGAATTGCAGTATATTACAATTATGCAAACATTATCTACAGTATATTAAGGATATGGATATATCCAGAAACTGTGGTTGTAATATATTTTGTTTATTTTGTAAGAAGTCATAATTAACTTGATTCCAGTGGACATCATCTATAGAAGATTAAATCAGAATACTACTTTCAGTAATAAATCATCTGAGTTATGACTAAGTAGAAAAAAATTAACTCATGAAAATATGTTATCTATGCTCTTAAATCAAACATTTATAAGGGTTTAGAAGAAAAAGATCTGTTTTTTTACTTGGCTTCAGTGGAACAAATACAAGGAAAATGGTTCCTTTACAAAGTTAAATACAAAAGTATATATTTATATAAATTATGTTGGATTCTTCTGGAAGAGGAAAAAACTGGAATTAAATATATTGTAAAGAAAGTATATAAATGAGAGTCCTTGGTGGTCTCTTAACCAATCTGGTTTTTTTCTTGCAGACATTTCATTACCCAAACTAAGTAACAGCATCAGTGCTTAGTTAAATAATCATGCTATCAACCACTAGCACTGATGATATCACCTATTTTGGGTAATTAAATCTTTGCAAAACAACCAAGCTCAGAAAATACCAAGAACTCATTTCAACCTTGAGCTACAACTATTCTCCTTTAAAGTATATAAACTAAATCTAACTATTCCCACTATGTTCCTTTCTCATTCTCATGTTTTGTGCCTTTCTACTCTAAGATTTCTTATGGGTCATTTGAATCTAAAGTCACTGATGACTCACCTGTATCTTCCTTCTATCGCATGGCCCCAATGAAGCCCTTCAGTATGAAGGTTTAGTCCAACTCCTTCTGCATTTCAGGTGGAAATGGGTAGGACTCCTCATCATAGATGATGAAGCTGGAGAACATTTCTCAAGGACTCTGGAGCTAAAGCTTTTGCAGAATAGAATCTGTTTAGAGTTTGCTGAGAGACTTGACCAAATTATGCATTTGGGTAACTTTATAGAAGTGGTGTACCAAATAGGTAAACATGTTCATATATTTTCAGAGAAAAAAGCCAATGTAGTCATTACACATGGTGAAACTACAGCCTTTATATGGTTGGCTTCTATTGCAGTGGCTTCAACTCTCCTTCCAACAGATTCTGAACATGAAGAGAAAATCTCTACAGGAAGAGTATGGATTACAACTGCCCAGATAGATTTCACACTGCATGTTGTGCATAAAGGACTTGATATCCAGATGTTCCATGGGACTCTTTTCTTTGCAATTCACTCCAAACAGATTCTGGACTTCCAGGAATTTCTTAAGAAGATCAAGCTTGCCGATGCAAAGGGAAACAGCTTTATCAAACATTTCTGGGAGCAAGCATTTGATTGCTATGTTTCTAATTCTGACAAAGCAAGAAACATCAATGAGGCATGTACTGGGGAGGAGAGGCTGGAGGATCTCCCTGCATTTTATTTTGAAATGAGCATGACTGGCCACAGCTACAGCATTTACAATGCAGTTCATGCTTTGGCACATGCCTTACATACTGCTCAGATATCTAGGTTGAAGCACAGAATTAGTAGAGAAGAAACCAAGGAGTCATTCCAGAATATACACCCTTGGCAGGTAAAATGTGCTCTTTATGAAAGCTTATCTGAAATTCTCTCCATTGATACAATAGAATAGTACAATATTGAATATCCTATTACAAGGTTTCTAATTTTATTACAGTAGTTTATTCAAAGATTATAGGAAGTCCTTGGACTACTGTGGCAATTGAAACTACAAGCTGTCACAAAGAGACATTACGATAAAGACTGAAACTATGTGATTTCATCACTCAGCAACAGACTTGGTTTACTATCACTAAAACAAGGACCAAGCATATGTTCCTAAGCAAGGACCACACATAATTGTAGCTACTGAATTCCTGCTGGCTTCCCCATTGATCTGCTTGCTTGGAAGCTGGTAGGGAATGATAGAAATTGTGATCACATGACCACAGCTCACTGTAACATTATGGGCACTAACATTATGGGCACCTCATGATAATGTCACCATAGAGATGCTGAAATGGCTAGAACTCCAAGGGCCCATCATAACGCTTATTCAGAACCTTTGTAAATTTGAAATGTCAGATAACAGATAACAGATAATAAGAGTTGGAAGGGACCTTGTAGGTCATCTAGTCCAACCCCCAGCCCAAGCGGGAGACCCTACACCACTGCTGACAAATGGCAGTCCAATATCTTCTTGAAAGCCTCAAGTGATGGCGCTCCCACAACTTCCAAGGGCAAGTTGTTCCATTGGTTGATTGTTCTCACTGTCAGAAAGTTTCTTGTTATTTCCAGGTTAAATCTCTCCTTGTTCAGTTTCCATCCATTCCTTCTCTGGCCTACAGGTGCTTTAGAACAGGGGTCGCCAACCTTTTGGACCTCAGGGACCACCAAACTCATAATTTTAGATCCCAGGGACCACTAACTGGTTTTGAGGGCATGGCCTAATTTGTGGGTGTGGCTTGGTGGTCATGTGACTGGCTGGGCATGGCTTGTATGTAAATATTATAAATATTTATAAAAATATTGATTTTTTTATTAAAACAGACCAACTTTTACCCAAAATCAGGCAAAGCAGGCAGACAGATTGAGTTGTTCACAGAATCACAGATTCATTCAGAAATCTATCTATCTGCCATTGGCTAGCTCAGTCTGTCACATAAAATTTGCTTGCGAGCAAACTCACAAAATTAACTCACAACACACCATGTATGTAAATATTGAATTTTTGATAAAAAAGCAACTTTTATCCAAAATCAGGCAAAGCAGGCAGATTGAGTTGCTCACAGAATCATTCAGTGATCTATCTGCCATCAAATAGCTCAGTCTTTAAAATTTGCTTGCTGTGAGTCTGCACTGAATTTGGTTGCAAGCAAACCTTCAGTCCAAAGGGAGGTTAGGCTGTGCTTAGCTAGAAAACAAGAAATCCAACCATTTCCTGCTTCCTAGCTAATCTAAATCTCCCAGCACAGCAGAACAGATGATGGTGGGAAAAAGGAAAAATAGCAACTTAGCAGACAAGTTTGCCGGGTAAGGAGTGAGTGGGCGGGGAGGGTTCCCGCAGGCCATGTGGGATGAGCAGCCTTGTGCTTCTGTGCAGCCTGGATTAATTGCTTTGGGGGGGTGTTCTTGGAGTGAGATTTCTCTGCGGCCCACCAAAATTTTCTCACAACCCACCAGTGGGCCGCAGCCTGCCGGTTGGTGATGGCTGCTTTAGAAAATAGCTTGACCCCTTCCTCTCTGTGGCAGCCCCTCAGATATTGGAAGACAGCTATCATGTCTCCTATCATTTGTTCATGTCACTGAACAAATGGTGATAACCCAAGGATTACCTATATAGTGTTGAAAGCACTAAGCAGGTTATCCCATAGTTACACTTCAGGAGTCTTATGCTAGGCAGAGAGGTTTGAAAGAGCTTATTTGGGGGGAAATCATCATAATTCATATGAAATAATATTCCTGGTTAGGAAATCTGCCCTATGCTAAACACAGGAAATTTCTCCATTTCTAAATGTATTCCTCATTATATGATGATGTTACTCTCCTTAAACGATTGAGATCTGATAGTTTTGTAGTTGAGAAATTATATTTTGCCCAGACTGTTATTTTTATTTCAAACAATTCTGATAAAACTGGGAGGGGGGGGGGTTCTTTGAAGAACAAATAAAATCATATTAAAATATGTTTGGCAATGGAAAAAAGCAAGAATAAGATTGAAGTTGCTACAAGGGGACTTTGGGTTGCCAGATTGGGAGCTACATTACCAAGCTTCTGCAGTTGTCTGGGTGAAAGAATGGGTAAATCTGAGATATAAAAGATTATTAAATTCGGACGGACACGATCTCCAATTGAGATGGTGTGCTTTTCTATGATATGCGAAAAATAAAATACATGGATACTTTCAAAAACATTTTGTTAGGAATGCATTATTGTTAGTATGGGGAAAAAATCAAAGAAAGACACTGTATGAAAATATCAATCTGGCTCTCCATGATGGAGGCACTGACACATCCGAATACGATTAATATGGAAAAAAATTGTAAGATATAAGAGCATTTTGAATGACAAAGGGGAACTCAAATCTAAATGCGAACTGACCAATCAAGGGATTGATTTAGCATGGTGGCCATATGTGCAAATACAGTCAAGATATGAGAAAGATCTATTGAATATTAAAATGGAAGTAAATTTTAGCTACCCAATAGAAATAGAAAAATGGCAGAAACTTTTGGATAGAAGCTGAACTAACAATGTCAATGGCATATAAGGAAAATCTATACAAAATGTTTTATAGGTAGCATCTACCACCATCGAGACTAGCAAAGTTGTATGAAAAATTTTCAGCTAAATGTTGGAAGTGTAGTCAGATACCAGGTTCATATTACTATATGTGGTTATATGCCCAAAGGCAAAAAAAAATAAAAAATACTGGACTAAAATACATACTTTGTTAGAAAAAATGATAAAGTAATATATAGATTTGAAACAGATATATTTTTGTTAAGTATATTGCCATAATAATATAATAAAGGGAATAAATACTTAATTTTACATGTATTAATGGCAGCAAGAATTGTGTTTGCACAGCACTTGAAAAATGAAGAGATCCCTACAAGATGAAAGTGTTATAAAAAAAAATTAGAATGTGCTGAGATGGATAGATAAAGAAAAGGAAGAAACAGAATCCTTTTTAACGTGGGACTTGATTTGCCAATGGCTAACTAACAGAAACAGCAATTAGAATCTAAAAAGACTAAAAAGAAAATTTTGTAAGTTGGATAAACTAATTGTATTATTACTTTGTGACTAATATTGATATGTTTATTATGATCACTATTTTGATTAATGTTGTATCTCTACTTAAAATTAACTGCGCCCAGAAAACATGCTGTTATGATAGATATGGAAACTTTTTATATGTATTTTTAAAATGTATAAATAAAACATATTTTTTTAAAAAAAAATTATGTGACTTGTGTCACAACTGATGTATTTATGAGCAGTAATATTTTGTCAGCCTCTTCTCACATATAAGAATAAACTTAGAATATTGCTTGATCTGTTTTTAAAGATTTGAATTCCAGCCTGAATATTTTTCTTATTCAACAATAAACAAAGGATTGCATTCCTTTACATCTCAATACAACATAAACATTCAGTATATTTCTCATATTGTTAGAGACAGGTTTAGTTTCCATGGATACGAAAGCTGGTACTATCTTTTAAACCCTCCAATCATTATTTTGGATGTTATTTTATATTATCATCTAACATTATGCTGATCTAACATTTCACTTTTCATTTAGTGCCTAAACAAGTAGTGCCTAAACAGCTAGATGCTACCCATTAGCAACTGTTTTTTCTTTAATTTTTCTCTTTTATTGGTAGAAAATCTTAATCCATCCAGATAATAACTCTTTACACTTCTTTCCATACTGTATCTGACTCTGTCTCTTATTAGCTACATTCATTTCTGCAGAGGATTTCATTCAACAACAGTGCTGGAGATAAAATTGCATTCAACCAAAAAGGTGAATTAGTAGCTGGATTTGACATTATGAACTTGGTCACATTCCCAAATAAATTTTATGTAAAAGTCCAAATTGGGGAGCTGGATCCTACATTAAAAACCTTCATGATTAAGAAAGACCAAATCCAATGGAACAAAAAATTCATTCAGGTGGGTTTCAATGGTATGATCTTCAGTGATAGAATTCATGCATAACCTATGCCACATGCTTAGACTTCCCATGTGCTACAAATCAGCATGTGATAGATATAGTTTTAAATAAGAATTTCTTTCCAAAGTCACCCCAAAGAGTCTTGGAAAAGATGACTCATCAGATAATTGATCTAATTACACTGGAATTTGCATTCATTTGAGAGAAAACACTAGATGCATATTATCTATTGTGTACCTGATTGTTCTCTTGCAATCCTTTCCTCTCAAATGAATGCAAATACAAATATTAATTCTCTTCTTGAAAATTATTCCAGTGCTGTGGTGAGCACTCCCAATCGCAAGGAAATGGGAGTGAGAGGCTGTAAGATTTGTTCTTTTATCTGTCTTTCTCTTGAGTCCAGTTCCAGAAACCTTCCCCACTGTTTGGCCTCAGTCAGCTGTTAGGGTTCACATCCTTCTGATATTGTAAAGCAAAGGAAAACTGAGATAAAATCAAAAGCACAGCTATACTCATGGGACTTTTTCCTAGTGACTGCTTTGCTTAATGACCGAGTCACCTATCCCAATTCTAATCACTAAATTATGACTACCTACATGCCTCAGTTGCTTCTCAATATATAATCCATCCAAAGGTTTATAAATGTTAAACACTGGAAATTCATTTACCATAAAGCAAATTTTAAGATCTTGTTCCTAATAATGGTCCTTTCCTATTTTTAAATAGGTGCCACCTCTTTCCTTATGCAATGATCCTTGTCCATCTGGATACCGAAAGACAAAGAAGGAAGGGGGAAAATTTTGCTGCTATGATTGTGCTCCGTGTCCAGAAAGAATGATCTCAAGTCAGAAGGGTAAGAAAAATAAAATAAAATAAAACTGCCATCATACAGTATTATTATTTCATCATAAACACACATTTTACAGTGCATTTTAATATTATAATTTGAAATAATACAGCAATCAATTTATTTAATTAAATGCATGTGCATTAGCATTTTTATGTGAGTATTCATTGGTGTGTCTTTATTTCTGTGCATGCTAAAGCAAGAGATGGATATCCATCAAAAATTATATGATCCAAAACCAAGGTAGCATGAAAAGGAGAATGAAGAATTTCAGATAGGACCATTATGGTGGAATCCTTGTGACCAATTAATTGGCATAAGAAAAGAAGGAATGTCAGTATAGGTAGTCCTAAGATTGAAATGATAATTGGGACTGGGATTGATATGAGCTAGGGATGCCATCATAAAGCATAATGTTACATAACTGCACCAATCATCAATGGTAATCTCAGGAGGTCTAGGACAATTCATCAGGGCCATTTCACCATGGCCAACTCATTCATACAACTCACCGCAGAACAAGAGTTACACTAAGATTAAAATAATCCTGGAGTAGAATAATTAAATAGAGGGTGCAAAATGACATGTGAATTACAAATGTAAATATTTTTTAACTTATTTTAAATCATTAAATTGAGTTGTTGAATTGTCCCATGGTGAGTTGTTCCATGGTGAGTTGGCCACAGTGAATTGCCCACAGCAAGTTGTCCCATTCTAATCTCAGTAGTCCCAGTTATTATTCTAACCTAGAGACCAAGTGAGTCTTTAAGAAAGGACCAAATGTGATTGCAATGTTAGGAAAGCAAGCTGGCAATTAAGGGTTGCAGATGAATGGCCATTGCAAGCAGGTACTTTGCAGTATAAGGAGGTTGGAGTTGATGCTATAGAACAGGGGTGTCAAACTCAATTTCATTGAGGGCTATGGTTGACCTGGGGGGGCTGAGGGGCATGGCCAACTGGGTGGGCATGGCTAGCTTGATGCCACTCCCCAAAGGGCTGGCATGTTTCCTTTTTTCATTGGGTAGACCAGGCCAACGCCACCCTGGCTATGTCTTTTCTGTTCACACTGGTTAGACTGTGCCGAAGGAATGCTGGCCTGCTTTTCTGTGATGACCTGGGGTGTGGCATGAAGGCAACACAGCCAGAGAACTGGTATGAGTTTCTTTATTGGCACCAACTTTGCCCCCAATGTCTCATTTATTCTCTGGACTGGAAAAAAGCTCTCCCATGAACCTGCAGCAGGCTCTAGCTGCAGATATTCCAGTCCAAACTCTGTAAGCAGAAAGACAGCAATCAATCATTCAAGCAGGGCAAGATAATGAGTCCAAGAAGTGAGGAATCACAGCAATAATTCCAGAAAGACAAGATAAGCACATAGAAGCATAGAAATAATCCAAACAGTCAGGAGGAATTCCAGGAATGTAGGCCACAACTCTCAACAATTGATGAATTCAGCATTTGTTCCCAGAAAACGCCCCTCCCAACTGCTTCTCCTTTAAACTCCATTGCCAGGTGTGCTTTGTGAAAGGAATCAGGGCCCTTTTCTCACTCATAAGCCATACCACCCATATTGCTGTCTTCTGCATTCTTCCCTGCATGCCCTAGGATGAGGAGGGGGGTGAGCCTTGGTCTTCATCTGAACTCCCTCTCCCCTGTTCTACCTCTCCCATGCTCTGCCCAGCCTGACTTTGTCCTTCCCCAATTTCCTCCACATCCAATGGAGCCACTCTCCTACTCTCTGTCAGCTGTTCATCTTATCCCTCAGATTCAGACTCCAACACTGGGTAGACCGGGCCGAAGCTATCCTGGCCTGATCTTTCCTCTTCACATAATGTAGACTGGGCTGAAGCTTTGCTGCCCTGATTTTTCTTCACCCTACATAGACCAAGACCATCTTTCCTCTTTTCATTGGGTAGACCAGGACAGCCTCTCTGGCTGGATCCAGTCATATCATGGGCCAGATCTGGCCCATGGGCTTTGAGTTTGACACTCCCGCTATAGAGCAGTGGTCACCAACTGGAGGGCTTTGGCCCACTGGTGGTCCATGAGAAAATTTTGCAGAGAAATGTCACCCCAAAGCATTCCCCAAAGAAATTAATCCAGGCTGTGCGGGAACACAAAGCTGGGCCACCCACATAGCCCGTGAGAACACAAGGCTTGTATCACCTGCATTGTGAACAACATGAGGTAATGAGTGGAGGGGCGAAAGGGCAGAGGAAGGTAACTTGCCCCACTCACCTCATGTGCCTCACCTGACCACCAGGCTGCTTCTTTCTGCTTTTCTTCTTCTGCGTTTGGCTACACGCAAGGAAAGCAGCAGAAGTCATTCTTTCTCTCCCCCAAACTCCACCAGAAATGAGTCTTTGGGACCCTGCAAGTCATCCTGCTCCAAGAGGCTGGGCCAGCAAAGACTCATTTCTGGCAGAGTTTGGAGGAGAGAAAATACTTCTGCTGCTTTCCTTGCATGAAGCTAAAAGTTTCTCCCCACCTCCATGAATGAAGATGGAAACTGTATCCTGTGATCTGAAATAAAGATTGATTGATCGGTAGAAAAACGGGCTGGGGAATTTTCCTGCAGACATTTTGGATGATTTTCTCAGGGTCTCTGCAGATAGAAAATCCCCAAAAAAGTCTGGGAAAATCCCCCCAAAAGTCTGCAGGAAAATCCCCACCCCGTTTTCCTACCAATCGATCATTCTTTTTTGAGGATCGCAAAATACCCCCCTCTCTCCCCCCACCCCCAGGAATGGAGCTGAAAAGCAGGTTAGGAATGTGGCTGCCTTGGAGGGTGTGGGTGGGTGTGAGGGAGTTCTCTCTGTGTGTGTGTGTGTTTGTGTGTGTGTGAGAGAGAGAGAGGGGAGAGGGAGAGAGAGGGGGAGGGAGAGAATGTCATAGACAGCCCTCCAAGATTAGATCAGATCTCTCTCTCTCTCTCTCTCTCTCTCTCTCTCATTCTTCCTTGAGAACAGAGCTGAAAAGTAGCAGTTAGGAATGTGGCTCCCTTGGAGAGGGTGGGGGTGTGTAAGGGACATCTGTATGTTTGTGAGAGAGAGAGACAGACAGACAGACAGACAGAGAGAGAGAAACAGAGACAGAGACAGAGAGAACATCACTGCCAGGCCTAAAGGTTGGATTGGATCTCTCTCCCCCCCCTCTCTCCCATCAACGTCAGCAAGCCACCATCAGTCAAAATTCATATTAGTGGTCCATGGGATTTAAAATTATGAGTTTGGTGGTCCCTCAGGTCCAAAAGGTTGGCGATCCCTGCTATAGAGCATCAGCCAGCAGAGGCTGCTATGGAGCATGAATAAGCAAGAGGTGATATGGACTATAACTATCAATATGGTGATATGGACTATATATTTTTCCATAGTATTTGGAATACATTTCAAAACACATGTGACCAGAAGATTCCAGTCCAAAGGATAGTTGGTATTCTTTCCAAATAATCTTATCTTCTTCTATTTCCAGACATGGAAAATTGTAAGAGTTGCACCAAGGATCATTTTCCAAATGAAGCTCACATACAATGTATTCCTAAGACACTGAACTTTCTGGCTTTTGAAGAATCTTTGGGCATTACTTTTGCTGCTTTGGGTCTTTTTTTCTCTCTTACTACAGGTCTTGTCCTTGCAATCTTCATTAAGCAAAGGGATACTCCTATTGTCAAAGCCAACAATCGTAACCTCACCTATGTTCTCCTTATCTCTCTTCTCCTTTGTTTTCTTTGTTCAATTATGTTCATTGGACAGCCAAATAAGTCGATCTGCCTCCTCCGACAAATGACATTTGGAATCATATTCTCTGTTGCTATTTCTTCTGTTTTGGCTAAAACCATCACAGTTGTTGTAGCTTTCCTAGCCTCAAAGCCAGGAAGCAAATTCCGTAAATGGGTAGGGCAAAAGTTGGCCTATTCTATTATCAGCTTCTGCTCCTTCATTCAAGTAGTTATTTGTATTATTTGGCTGAGTACATTTCCCCCATTTCCACATTTGGACATGG
The DNA here is from genome assembly GCF_049901735.1 of Notechis scutatus. NCBI lineage: Eukaryota > Metazoa > Chordata > Lepidosauria > Squamata > Elapidae > Notechis > Notechis scutatus. Next base: position 109,326,198 of record NC_142025.1, on the reverse strand, counting down.
AGACACTCTTTGGAGAAATCATAGTCGAATGTCATGAAGGTTCCATCACCATTTTTTACTGTGTCTTGGGCTACATGGGCCTCTTGGCTCTTCTCAGCTTCACTGTGGCCTTCCTAGCGAGGAAGTTGCCAGACAGTTTCAACGAAGCCAAGTTCATCACTTTAAGCATGTTGGTTTTCTGCAGCGTTTGGCTGACCTTTGTCCCCACCTACTTGAGCACCAAAGGGAAGTACATGGTGGCTGTGGAGATCTTTTCTATCCTGTCTTCCAGTGCTGGTTTACTGGGATGCATATTCACTCCCAAAATTTATATAATTATATGGAGACCTGAACTCAACACTAGAGAGCATTTAGTACATAAGAAATAAAAAAGGAAAAAGACTAAATCTGAAATGTGGTCTTTCAAAAGACAACAGGATTGTTTTTTCCTTGATGAAAAAAAAAGAAAATGTTTCATTTCTCATCCAAGAAATTTCATCAGTTGTGATGGTGAGGGAGGATGGAAGAATAGGTACTGACAGTTGAGACTTCATGGTGGAGGAAGGAAGGAAGGATAGGTTGTGATAGGATGGTGGGAGGGGAGATGGAAGGATTGTACTTCTTTACTGTTCTCTGGTTGTTAGCACTCAGTGAGAGCTCTTAAGGCCTCTTGGAAGTTTATCTGTGCCCTCACCTTCACCTGAATCAGATTGCAATTGGTTGTGAAATCTTGGCACTGCTTCAACAGCTGTATTATAGACTGGAGATGTTCTCTTTTACCCCTCTTTCAAACCATTGACACTCACTATCCAAATGTGGACTTTGCTGTCTGTGGACTTTGATAGGAGTCAATGAACTTCAAGGGTATGTGTGTGGAATTTGGTCTCTAATGAGAGTTTAATGACTCCAAACTGATGGTGCATTTGATCTTGTCTTCAAGTTCAGCTTAATCTACAAATAAAGTATGTACAAATTTGACTGTTTTTCATCACAGATGCTGGTGTTTCTTTGGGAGGAATGTAACGTTTATTTTTCAGGACTGAGCTCAACACAAGGGAACAATTAATCCATGGAAAAATAGAGATATGATTATCCTCACTCAGCAACTGCCTTATTTTTATGTACAACAGTGCTGAAGAAATAACTTTACAACCAATACCTCCATTTATTACCTTTGCAACATTAATGTCATATGATCGCCATTACAGTTGTCCAGTGTGACATGTTCTTTTTCCTTCCTTCCCACTTGCAGTGTGGTGAGATTGATAAGGTATTTCCAGACAGTAAGCAGGTACACAATGAGGAATATGCATCAAAATGAAAGTTGTGGTGCCTGTTTGGGTTATTCTTCTCCCCTCCTCCCTTGCAGAGTTTTTTTAATCAATATTAAGCAAATCCATCTTAGTGGCATTTTTCATAAATTTGACTCTCTTAATAAACATTGTTTATTAATATAGATGATGACATCTGATGACCAATATATACAAAACAGTTTAATAATATCTGACTATCTTAAGTCAATGGTTTGAAATATTTCAACATCAAACCTGAAAGGAAATTCTTTGGACCCTTCATAAGTGGTTAGTGTGAGAACTCTTACATTTCATCTTGTAGCAAAACGAAGCAAAATGAAGAAGCACAGGGGTGAGAGTGAGGGCAGATCCTGTGCTTTTCTCTTATTTCTTTTTCAGCTGATCTTCGGAGGCTTTTTTTACTACCGGTTCAGCTGAACTTGTAGCAATTTTTAACCACTGGCCAGGAGCCTTCCTGCTTCATTGCAACTATATCATGATGTGTTGGGTTAGAAGATAATTGTTGGAGAGGCAGGAGTGGTGCCATTTTAGAAGGGAAGTTTATGCTTTGCAGAGAAGCAAGACTATCACATAACATAGATAAGAAGTGAACAGTGTTAAAAACTAGTTAGTCCAACTGCTAAACTAATCCCATTTTATAAACAAGAGAATTGTGTACATAATTTAGAAAGAAATGCAAGGGGCAAATGTTACTCTTGTTAGGAATAACCATAGTTACCTTTAACGTTGTTTGGGTAAATAATATATAAACTCCATGATAAGCAAAGTTTAAATGTGTTTTTCACTTTAAACTCTAAATGATATAATTTGGGTGCAGTTGAGAAACTGCCATAAGAGGGAGCTAGAGAACCTGGATTGCTACTGGATTGATGGTTGATTGTTCTGCGTGTTCCTGTTGCTGACATCGAAGGAGGAAAGAGTTTTGAATGCTGCATATCTAATCTACTGTGAGAAGATATTTACTGACTGATTTATGGATTGATATTGTGTTAACTGATTTTTTTTGACACTGGATTTTTGCACTTGAACAATCTCCGGACTGAACTGACTGAACACTAGTGAATGATATTTGGACTGTTTGACCCTGCTTAAACTCTTAATGGAATAAACTATTCAACTAAGATACAGTGTATCCGTTTTTACTGAGTGTGAAAACTATAAAACGCTTTCATATTCGCCTGACTGCCTGACTGCTGTGCACATTATGCTGTGGGTATATCCCTAACACTGGTTATGGGCCCAGACTGCACAGTCAGACTAACCAGGATACAACAGGCTTTATATAAATTGAGAGTTAGTGTAGTACACAATACCGTAAACCGACAGCTGTATTTTTATTAGTTTATTATAGTTTAATATCCAAAGAAAAATGGCACAAGTCAATTTTACCAAGTTTGTCTCTAAAATCCAAACTGGATGGAACAAACTATGTTTCATGGTCTATGAAATGCAGTCTACTTTCACGCAGAGAAGGTTTGTGGAGTATAATTCAAAACCCACCAGAGGTAGATGATTGGGATCCGGAAGATGAGAATGATGCCCAGAAAATAAATGAATATAACTGAAAATGAGCAAGCTCTATGTATAATAGGACTGACACTTGTGACCAGGCAGCTTGTCCATATTCATGGAGAAGAAACAGCTGCTAAGTGTTGGGAGAATTTAAAGAAGATTTATGTTCGAGACAGTGTAGAAGCATATAAATCTTACACTGAGGCTGTTCAGAACACATCTTCAAAAGAATGGAGACATGTTGACTCATATAAACATTATGAAGAGGATTTTTCAGGAACTGCATGAAAAGAACTTATCTTCACAGAACTGCATCAGGTTTATATAATTTTGTCTTCGTTAGATGAGACCTATGACGACTATGTAACTTCACTGGAAGTACTGCTAAAAAAGATAACCTCACATTAACTGACATTACTGGCAGATTAATTGAAGAAGCCAGGAGAAGGCTTGAAAGGGATCAACTGAGAAGGGAACAATCACAAGAATGTTGTCAGATTCAGGATTACCTGAAACTTTGTGGGGAGAAGCAATAATGTGTGGTAATCATATATTAAATAATGCTGTAATTACAACAACAGGTGAATTACCATTCACACGGTGGCATGGTAGAAAACCTGATCTAAGCTACATGCACACATTTGAGCACCAGCATGGGTGCACATTCCTACACAACTGAGACATAAGGCATAGGGCTAAAAGTTATTCTTTGTAGGTTATGAATCTAATCACAAATCATACAGATTCTGGGAAAAGGTACATCTAGTATTTACTGTAGTGCTAGTGCACACCCCTTGAACATGTAGGATGGGAAAACTGGAGCAAGATTCAAGTAAGGATATAATCATAGAAACCTATAGAAGATCAAAACAATATATCAGTAAGCAAAAGAGTACAATTAAAGAAGAAGTACAGGAAGAGCTCATAAAACCAGAACAGGAAAGAATAGATGAACAGGATGAAGTAGATAAACAGGAACAAGTAGTACATGAAAGTCCACCTGTAAGCCCTGTAATACCTAGACGTTCAACACGTGAAACCAGACCACCTGACAGGTACCAAGCAAGTGTAGTTTGCCAAGTTAGTAAAGTTCCAACTACTGTTGAAGAACTTAGAATGTATCCTGCAAAGGATCAAGAAAAATTGGCATAGAGCGATGGAGAAGGAACTAAATTCACTGAAACAAATGGAAGTTTATGAAAACGTTAAATTACCTCCAGGTAAAAATCCATTGGCTTTAAATGGATATTTAAATTGAAAAACAGGTAAATATGGAACTGTTACCTATAAGGCTAGGTTGGTAGCTCAAGGATTTAATCAAACTGCAAGTGATTATGATGAAGTATTTGCACCGAGTCTAAAAGCAACAACCTTGAGAGCAGCTTTAGTGTGGGCAGCTAAGAAGGACTATATCATAAATCACTTAGATGTAGAAACTGCCTATCTGCATGCACCATTGCAGCACACAATATAACTAAAGAAACCTGTAGGAATTAAGAACGATAGAACAAATAATGACTGTTGGAAGCTTAAAAAGAGTCTCTATGGATTAAAACAATCTGGTTATGAATGGAACCAATATATTGTTAATGAGTTAACCAATATAGGGTTTAAAGCAGGTTTAGCTGATTCATGTTTATTTAAGAGAGAGACTAATGGAATAGTATCATTGTTATTATTATTCACTGATGATATTGCCTTAATCACAAAAACTAATAATGAAGCTACTGAAATAATATCATTATTAGGAAAGAAGATAAAAATAAAGCAACTAGAAGAGATAAAGCAGTATCTAGGATTAACCATAAATAAAACCAAAGGTGGCTATAAGATATCTCAAGAGGATAAGATTTTATCAATTACTAAAAACATACAAGATGGAACTTTGTAAGCCGCGCAAAACTCCAATGAGTCAAGAATTTAGCCACACTGATGTTCAAAGTCCAAAGTTTGATAAAACTATCTATCAATCGCTAATTGGTAGTCTATCGCACATTAGTAATTGGTCAAGGCCAGATATTGCGTATAGCATTAATCAATTGGCACGATTCAATGCTGAACCTACTGAATGACACTGGCAAGCTTACAAAGCGTATCTTAAGATATCTTAAAAGGACAATGCACTATGCATTGTATTTGGAGCCAAAGATTATCTGATTTTAAGCGCATATGCTGATGCAAGTTTTGCAACAGACATAAACACTAGGAAATCAACTTCAGGTACGGCTATACTGCTAGGAAAGGCACTGATTGGTTGGAGGTCAACACATAAGTATGTCTACAATGGAAGCAGAATTTTCATGTCTATCTTTGTTGTGTACTGATTGTGGGAATAAACTTTGACTTGAGTATTGGGTAATGATTAGTCTAAGACCTTATACATACATGTCTGCCTAAAGGTCACCGAGATAAAGCAAGGAAATTAAAAGCAAACACCAGAAACAATTAAGCAGCTCAGACAGGTATAAACAATTCTATGTACTATATCTAATTATTGTAATCCACAATGTGAATGCTTACTATGTACAAAATTCTCAATAAAAAAGGGAGCACTGGAATTTGCTCTAGACTCCCATCCCGAGTACACACGCTGTGTCTCATTCTTTCCATGGGAGACCACCACAAGTGGTGACCCCGACGTGATCCACTGCAGGTGGTACGTGTCCAGACCTCCGTGTTTCCTCGCCTGAATAGGTAAAGTACGTACTTAACTATTGCTGGACAATAGGATTTTTTCAGGGAACATGGGGGAAAACTTTCAGCCACAGGAACAGCATGTTAGTGAGCTGCTGAAGTTAGTCAGGACAAACTTTTTATCTTTAAACCCTCTGGGGGGGAGCAAATAGTTCTTTCAAAAGGTAATGTGAAAGAGCTGCTGCAAGAGATCTGGCGACAGTGTTCCTGGTATCCAGAGAAGGGATCTTTAAAGTTAGACACGTGGAGGAGAATTGGAACTATCCTTCATGAAGAGCCACGGGCAACAGCTGAAATTTTGATATATTGGAAGGTTGTTATGACTGCTTTAGAGACCCAGCAACAACCTATTTTAAAACTTTAGTAGAACCTCCTTATAAAAGAGTTGTGTTGCACCCTCCTACCCAAAACTGGAGTATGTTTCCTCACCCCAACAGCGCCTACTCCAGTGGATGAGAAAATCCAACCAAAAATGGGAAAAGTTCAAGCAATGATGCATCAGGCTTTCAATGAGGGGAAATTAGAGCCTGATGAGATTCCCCAGATGAATTTGTTTCCAGTCAATAGGCAAGTAGATGCTCAAGGCAATCTGCAGACTGAATGGGTTCCGATTCCTTTAGCAGTTCTTAGGGAAATTAAAAAAGCAGTTAAAGATTATGGTATTCAAAAAGTCCTTTTACTAAGGGGCTTCTGACAAGTTTGGCTACCTCACGCATGATTCCTAGTGACTGGAAAGATTTAATGAGAATGATATTGAGCTCTACTCAGTATGTGTATATTCTATATTCTCAATATATTCTACTCAGAATACCAAAGGAATCTATCACTAGGGGAAGGAATTTGTGGGGGGGGCTGTATACGCCAGACCAAATCTATGGGGCAGGCTTGTTTGAATCCACTGCTGATCAAGCTGCTAATTTGCCTGATCACGTATTTCCAGTGGTTATGGCAGCTGTCCTTGGGGCATTGTCCCGCATCCAGGATGTGGGAACCCCGGCACAGTCTTTTTTCTCAAATTAAGCAAACAGCATCTGAGTCTTATAACGATTTTGTGGAAAGGCTACAATTGGCTATTACCAGACAAATCTCTAATGAGGAAGCTGCAAAAGAACTTTTGCTGAAATTGGCAGTTGAAAATTACAGCCTTTGGTGGCTAGAGGTGAGGTTACTCTGGCTGATCTGTTAAAGGCATGTGCAGTGGTGGGTTCTCAGGCTTACAACATGGAGACTTTGGCTATGGCATTACAAAAGGGATGAAACCTACAGGGAATTGTTTTAATTGTGGGAAGCCTGGCCATTTTAAAGCCCAGTGCCGTGCCCCTGGGGGAAATGGCATTTAACAAAACCAAAAATAGGGACGTTCGCCTGAAATCGGTCTGTCCAAAATGCAAAAAGGGTTTCATTGGGCAAATCAATGTCGCCTCTGATCAGAACCAAAATCCGGAAACTAAATTTGGGGCATGCAGCTAGCCCTGCTCCCAAGGCTGTCACAAAAGCATCGCCTGCAATTACTAGGAGTGCAGGTTTGAGTTTAAAAATGTTGAACTCAATTGATGTGACTTTTCCTAATCAAGTGTACATTGAGGACACTCATTTGCATGGGCCACTGCCAGAAAAAACAGTGGGATTGGTACTTCCCAGGTCTTTTGCATCAGAAAAAGGGTTTTTTGTTATTCCAGGAGTTATTGATCAAGATTATAGAGGGGTTATTAAGATACAATTGTACACTGATACTCCTACATCATTAATGGCCGGTGACTCTATTGCCCAGTTATTATTGCTTCCATACATTCCTATGAATCCTTTAATTGGGATCCCACGAACTGGCGGTTTTGGGTCTAGTTCTCCAGTTGCTGTAGAATTGCTAGCGCTGACAAAAAAATTTGACTACAGGGACTTCCGGTTTGTCGGCTTCGCGAGCGGTAGGGATTCGCGAAGCTGTGCGATCCCTGCCGCGCTAGCCGTTTTTGGGGCTCCGATCCGGACGGATACAGAGCTAGGCTGCCCTGCAGGGGCAGCTGAAGGGGGGATCCGGAGAGAGGTTTGGGGGTGTTGCAGACCCCCTTCCCGGCCGGCAGAACCCCCTTTTCCCAGGACGGTGCAGCGGCGGTCCGTAATGGCCGTCACAAAGAAGCTGGCAGCCGGGTAAGAATGCGCAGGAGGAAGTGGAGAAAGTGTTTGGAAGGAGAAAGTTTTTCTTGGTTCCTAGGACTCTAAGACATATTTAACAAAATTCCTGAAAAGTATGACTTTCTGAATGATACCTTCTAAAAGAGGAAAAAAGCGGCAGTTTGATGGTGCTGAAAGGAAAGCTTACCCTCTTTTCCTATGGAATAAAAAGTGAATATTAAGAAACCTATTTTTTTTTTTAGGTGAAAACTGGCTTTAAGCGATGAGTGGGAAGAGAGAGGATTAAAAAAAATATCTGTATGCTAAGACTTTGTTGGAGGAGATGCTTTAAGGATTGAAAGACTAAAATATATTGCAATAAGATTTTAAGAAACAGATTTGGACTTTCTTTTTTTCTGATTGACACTACCCTAGGAGGTGAAAGTGAGAACTCTGCCTTGGTTTGGACTGATTGATAACTTTGGGACTGTTTTATCTTTCCTTTGGAATATTTTTTGGTTGCTGTAAGAAGAAAGAAGGGGAAAAGAAAAGAAAAGATTTATAATGGCTCTTTCTATTGAGGAACTGAGAAAAGATTATGAACAAGCAAAAAAAATGGTAAAGCTGGTTTGAAAGAAGCCTTCCTTTTTTTAGAAATGGCGCTTATTAACTATCAACAAACATTACAACAGATGAAGACAGCAGAAGAAGAAGGAGAGGCAGCCACCTTTAATAAATCTCAGAACTTGACCAAGAAAGAAGGAAGAGGGGAAGGGAAATAAAGGACTTAAGATTTAAAAAAACATTGAAGAAAGGGAAAAATAAGATGCAAAATCAATATAATGATAGTAAACAAAAGGGAAAAGGAATACGACAGAGAAGGGAAGCCAGTAAGGCAGAGGCTAGAAGAAGGGGGGTAGAAAGGTTTGTTGGGAGAAGAAAGAAAGGGAAAAGGTGGAGAAAAGCTACAAAGTTTTGAAATTAAATGGGAAAAAAGGAATCTTTTTAGGGATAAAGGATAAAATATAATTTCTTCAAAGAGATTTTGCAAGGTACATAAGATGATATTGTAGTATTGTATTAGAAATAGAAAACTTAAATGGCTTAAGAGTTGATAAGAGATTAAAATGTTGAAATGTTTAATAATGATTGGTTTTAAAATTTAATAATATGAGGGAAGGTTTAGTATTGAGTATTAATTAAAGAGTTTAATAAGATTATGGTATTGATGTTATTATAAAATTTTTATTATAGTATTTGTTTTTAATATTTAGATTTATTGTTTAACTATGTATTTAATTATTTTGGATGTATTATTCAGATAGAATGTACCAAGCAAAATCGGATTGGGTATTGGGTGTTATTTTAAAGATTAACTTGATTAATTTAGTGGGGAGATAGAAAGGCATCATACTCTGATTAGTGATTTCAGGAGAAATGTTAGGTATAACATTGATACCAAATATGGTTTGGGTGAATAAATATATAAAACTTAGATATCATGGTTTAAGTGCTTATCACTTTAAGCACAATGCTGCAGGCAATTAGCCGATTAAGGGTGCGGTTAGAAGTTACAATATAAGGAAGCATTAGAAGCTGGAAAGCTTACTGCGACTAACTGTGTCTTACTGCGACTGCCTCTGTGTTACTGTAACTGTGCCTGTGACTGAGATGTTCTTGTTTGCTACTGTTTTGCTGATTTACTGCGTAATTCTACTGTTCTACTGTTTGAACTTCTTGTTGAATATCCAGCGTTTGTTCCTCTGGAGAGAGACACCGGAGGAGGAGAAGATATCTTTATCGGCTGATAAAGATATTGCAAGGACTCTTAACTTGGACTATACTAGTGAGTCTTACTGGATGGAAATACTGTGAATGACTTAATGGACTGAATGACAATGCTTTAAACTCTAAATGGATTAAAAACTATTTAAACTACAAACAGTGTTTGTGTTCAGTGTGTGTATACTCTGGGGCCCTTCCACTCTCGTTTTGGCTGCCTGGCTTGACTACTGCTGCAATACTCTGCTAGGGGTTAATCCCCAAACACTAACATTGGTTATGGGCCCAGCAGCATAGTCTAACTAACCAGGATATAGCAGAGAGAGTTGGTGTGAGTTGCACATTACTGTAAAAACAAACTGTTTTAATTAGTTTAAAATAGTCAAAATATCTGAAGAGTAATGGCACAAGTAAATTTGTCACAACTGTCCATGATATCCAGGCTGGATGGAACAAACTATGTTTCATGGTCAATGAAATGTAGTTTACTTCTACGTAAAGAAGGTTTGTGGGACATTATAGCAAACCCACCAGATGTGAGTAGCTGGGATCCTGCTGATGATGATGATAACAAAAAGTTACAAGACTTTAAACTGAAGAATGAGCAGGCTTTATGCATCATAGGACTGACTCTCTGTGATCAGCAGCTTGTCCATATTCGTGGAGAAGAAAATGCTGCAAACTGCTGAGAGAACCTCAGGAAGATTTATGTTCGGGACAGTGTAGGAGCACATATAAATCTTACACGGAAGCTTTTTCGAACGCATCTTCAGAGGAATGGAGATATGTTAGTTCATTTAAACTGTATGAAGAGCATTTTTCAAGATTTGCAAGAAAAAGAGCTTATATTTAATGAACTGCAACAAGTCTACATAATATTATCTTCATTAGATCAAAGCTATGATGACTATGTGACTTCATTAGAGGTATTGCCAAAAGAAAGCCTCTCATTAACTGAGATTACAGGCAGGCTACTAGAAGAAGCCAGAAGAAGGCGTGAGCGTGACGAGCTGAGAGAAGATAAGAAAGAAGATAAATTATCTTCAAAGCTTGAAAGAAACCAGATTAGCAAAGTACAGCACCTGGAAGAAAAGAATTTATCTTTTAAAAGAATTAAAAAGTGTTTTAATTGTGGAGGCAGAGGACATTTGGCAAGATTCTGCAAAAAGAGAAAAAGCCAGAATGTAAAAAAGCCAAAGAAAGCATTTGAACTAGCCACGTTTAGCAACTCTGATGTGAAGAATGATCTATGGGTGGTTGACAGTGGCGCATCCCACTGCATCACAAGAGATAAGACAAAATTTATAAAAATGTCTACAAGTTCTCAACATATATCACTTGCAAACGGTTGGAATCTTAAAGCGAAAGGTGAAGGTCTTGCACATTGTCCGTGCATAAACCAGGATATAAAAATGTTGTATGTACCGCAACTAAAGTTTAATTTGCTTTCAGTAAGGGTATTAGATAAATTAGGTTATGTAATTACTTTTAAAGATAATAATTGCATAATTGAAAAAGATAACAAAAGGGTAACTGCAGCTTTAAATGGAACATTATATGTATTAGATAATAGTAAGAAAGGGGAGGCACAAACTGTATTTAATAATATAAAACCTCATAATGAATGTATCCATTTATTGCATAGGCGTTTGGGGCATGTAAATTTTAAAATGCTAAAACGTACAGTTGAGTTATCTGAAGGAATAAGGTTAAAACCTTGTGATAAATATTTGCGTTGTAATGTTTGCTGTGAAGATAAGAGCAAAGTATTGCCTGCAAATAGGCTAAATGGTTTTAAAACAAAAGAACCTTTAGAAGTGGTATTTGCAGACATCATAGGTCCAAAGAAACCCAGTATGGGGGTGCTAAATATATACTGAGCATTATGGACCATTATTCTAGATATGGGTTTTGCTATTTAATGAAAAGCAAAACTGAAACATATCAACATTTTTTCAATTGGCTTAGGTTTGCTGAAAGAAAGTCTAAACGGCAACTGATAACCCTGGTGACAGATAATGGTACGGAATTTATTAATAACAAATTCCAGAACAGACTTAAGATAGCTGGAATAGAGCATAAGAAGTCTGCTCCATACAGGCCAGAACATAACGCTTTTATTGAAAGAAGAGGCCAAACACTACAGGCAATGGTTAGAACAATGTTAAATGATTCTGGGTTACCTGATTCTTTGTGGGGAGAGCTACAATGTGTGCTAATAACATATTGAACAACGTTGTTAATACAACAACAGGTGAAATACCATTCACCAGGTGGCATGGCAGGAAACCTGACCTAAGTTACCTGCACATTTGGTGCACCAGCATGGGTGCATATTCCTGCACAACTCAGAAAAAAAGGGCAACATAGAGCTAAAAGATTTTTCTTCGTTGGTTATCAGGCAAACCATAGGGCATATAGATTTTGGGAGAAAGGCACATCTAAAGTGTTATGTAGTGCTAGTGCCCAATTTCTAGAACATGAAGGATGGGAGAAATTAGAACAGGATGCCAATAAAGATGTAATTATTGAATCCTATAGAAATCCCATTAGTTATCCCTGTAACTTTAAAAATAAAGTAAAGAGACAAATACAGGATGAAATAGTGCCCATAAAGGAAGAAACAGATTCAATAGCTGAACAGGATGAGGAAGATGAACAGGTAGTAGTTCAACAAAGTCCTCCTGTAAGCCCTGTAATTCCCAGAAGAACTACACGTGTATCTAGACCGCCTGATAGGTACCAGGCTAACACAGTGTGCCAGATTAATCAAGTTCCTAATTCTGTTGAAGAAATTAAAAGTATCCTACTAAGGAAAAAGAAAGATGGTATGCAGCAATGAATAAGGAACTGAATTCATTAAGAGATATGAAGGTGTATGAAAATGCCAAATTACCTGTAGGTAAGAAATCCATTGGCTGCAAATGGATTTTTAAGGTAAAAACAGATAAAGATGGTAATTTAATCCATAAGGCAAGGTTAGTAGCCCAAGGTTTTAGGCAGAATGCTAATGACTATGATGAGGTGTTTGCACCTAGTCTTAAGGCAGCAACCTTGAGGGCAGCTTTAGTGTGGGCAGCTAGTAAAAACTATATAGTTAACCATCTATATGTGGAAACTGCTTACTTGCACGCCCCATTAAAACATACTATTTATATGAAAAAACCTGTTGGTATTAAAAGTGAAAATAAGGATAATAATGATTGTTGGTTGTTAAAGAAAAGTCTCTATGGTCTTAAACAATCAGGCTATGAATGGAACCAGTATATTGTAAAGGAACTAGACAATATAGGATTTAAAGCTGGTTTAGCCGATCCATGTCTGTTTAAGAGGGAGACAAATGGGAAAGTATCATTATTATTACTATTCACAGATGACATTGCATTGATTACTGAAACTAATGATGAAGCAAATAAAATAATAGCATCATTAGGAAAGAGAATAAAGATCAAGCAATTAGGGGAGATAAAGAAGTATCTCGGTTTGAATATAAAGAAAACACGGAAAGGTTTTAAGATATCTCAGGAAGATAAGATAAGCAAATTGCTAAAAGATTACAAGATGGAGCTTTGTAAGCCAGCTAAGACTCCAATGAGTCAGGAGTTTAGCAACACTGATGAACAAAGCCCGAGTTTGATAAGGTGATTTATCAATCTTTAATAGGTAGTTTGTCTTATATTAGCAATTGGTCTAGACCAGATATATCGTACTGCGTGAATCAGTTGGCTAGATTCAATTCTGCACCATGTGAAAGACACTGGATTGCAGCTAAGAGGATATTAAGATATCTTAAAAAGACAATGAATTATTCATTGTATTTAGAACCAAAGGGTGATTTAATTCTAAGTGCTTATGCAGATGCTAGCTTTGCATCAGAAAGAGACACTAGAAAGTCGACTTCAGGAACAGCCATAATGCTGGGAAAGACATTAATAGGCTGGAAGTCAATAAGACAACAGCATATAAGTTTGTCTACTATGGAGGCAGAATTCTCCTGTTTATCACTGTTATGTACAGAATTAATAATGTATAAACAAATGTTAATTGATATAGGTATAACTGTAGATTATCCTATAATTATACATGAAGATAATCAGGCAGCAATTCAAATGGCCACAAATATTGCAGTAAAAACAAGGAGCAAGCATACAGATCTAAGATACCTAAAAGTGAGACAATCTGTAAGAAGTAAGATGATTCAGCTAGAGTACTGTATGTCGGAGGACAATTTAGCCGATAATTTTACTAAAGCCCAAGGTGCCAGTAAGCAACAGGAGAGTTGTGAAAAATATGGGGTTAGATTGTAAGGTATTATATATTTATTTCACCCAAAAGGGGAGTATGTTAGGTATAACATTGATACCAAATATGGTTTGGGTGAATAAATATATAAAACTTAGATATCATGGTTTAAGTGCTTATCACTTTAAGCACAATGCTGCAGGCAATTAGCCGATTAAGGGTGCGGTTAGAAGTTACAATATATGGAAGCATTAGAAGCTGGAAAGCTTACTGCTGACTAACTGTGTCTTACTGCTGACTGCCTCTGTGTTACTGTAACTGTGCCTGTGACTGAGATGTTCTTGTTTGCTACTGTTTTGCTGATTTACTGCGTAATTCTACTGTTCTACTGTTTGAACTTCTTGTTGAATATCCAGCGTTGTTCCTCTGGAGAGAGACACCGGAGGAGGAGAAGATATCTTTATCGGCTGATAAAGATATTGCAAGGACTCTTAACTTGGACTATACTAGTGAGTCTTACTGGATGGAAATACTGTGAATGACTTAATGGACTGAATGACAATGCTTTAAACTCTAAATGGATTAAAAACTATTTAAACTACAAACAGTGTTTGTGTTCAGTGTGTGTATACTCTGGGGCCCTTCCACTCTCGTTTTGGCTGCCTGGCTTGACTACTGCTGCAATACCTGCTAGGGTTAATCCCCAAACACTAACAAGTAATTTCTTTTTTTTTTATAAGGAATGAGACAAAGGTACAATAAAGAATGGACAAAAGATACAAATATAATGACTCAAATTAAGATGATTAATTAAGATAGAATTAAGAAGAGTGAAATATGTGGAGAAGTTAATATAGAAGACTTAGAATGGTAAATAAAATAAGTAATGATATGTAAGATGAGCATGAATACAGTCGAAGTCCATGAAGAGAGAGATACCTGGGTCCAAGTTACTTTCCAAAAAGATTTTTTTTAATGTTTTGTGTGTTGTGGGTATATGTTTTTTTTTTCTGGGGAGAATTAATAAAACCTTGCAGAAATTTAGAATGAGAATAATGGTAACTAAGTCAGAAAGAAATAGATGAAATAATAATAATAAAATTGAATAAGAGTAAAGAGAAATAAAGAGAAATTGGATAAGAAAAAAAAAATTGACTACAGACCAACCAAAAATGACAATTGAAATTCAAGAAAAATCATTTTCTGGCCTTATAGATTCCAGAGCAGATGTCTCTGTGATACGCCAAAAGGAATGGCCAAATGAATGGGCGCTTGAGGACTCTCTGGCTGTTCGTGGAGTGGGTGGTATGCAGTTTGCAAGAAGTAGTGTACATTGGTTGAAGGCATTGCATAGAGAAACTGGTGAGACTGCAAGGATTCAACCTCTTGTGTTGCCCCTGCATATAAACTTGTGGGGTAGATTTACTTTCACAGTTCCGCACAAAAATTGTTATTGGATAATGGAAAAATTACAATTGTTAACCTCTCAGCCAGTCTGGATTGACCAATAGCCACTTCCAAAAGAAAAGCTTATAGCTTTACACAAACTCCAGCCTTGCCTACTGCAGCTTTATTTCAATTACATGAAGCGCAGGTTTATATCATTGAATGGTTGCATTTGCAAAACACTCCCAGAAAAACAGTTTCTAATATGGCTATGCTTTATAGTGAGTTAATCATCAAAGGCCGAAATCGCAGTATGCATTTATATGGCATAGATCTAGTTCAGTTATTTTTACCTATCTCCCTCACTTTGTGGGAAACTTGGTATAGTCAATCCATTGAATTGCAAATTGCTCTTGAAAATTGGCCAGGGAAGATTTCTGCCACACCGACCCTCGTTTCCAGTTGCTTCAAACGTATCTGTAAATTTTAATTCAGTTATTGCTAAGCAGCCAGTTGAGGGAGTGACCGTTTATGTGGACGGTGGTAAGACCTACGCGCTTTGTGCATGGAGACAGGAAGGGGTATGGAAAAGAAAGATTACCCCTCCTCAGCAATCAGCACAAAGGGCTGAATTAGCTGCTGCTATTTTGGCCTTACAGGAATTTGCACAAGGACCGCTAAATCTTATTGTAGATTCTCTTTATGTTTATCAGTTGATACTTAACATTGAATTTGCTTATCTTTCTCCTTCTGTTGATGCTAATCTTATGAGTTTGTTTTTAGCCCTGCAAAGCTGTTTTCATTCTCGCACACATTTTCTGCATATTGCACACATTCGCAGCCACCAGCCACTTCCTGGGGAGCTGCAGGAAGGGAATGACGTGGCTGATGCAGCAGCCTCGGCCATGTCCTGTCTCTCACTTTCTCCTGTTACTCCATGGGACTCACATAGCTATTTTCATCAAAATGCCAACAATTCCACTGATCAGGCCATTGTGGAATGAGCTCATCAGACGCTCAAACAAGCACTTCACATAAAAACAAAAACGGGGGAAGTGGATGGATATGGCTTGCCTTACATACAAAACATTCTTAATATTACCTTATACACTTTAAATTTTTTAAACATGACAGGATCTCCCGCTGCTATGGCAGCCAGTAGGCATTTTGCTTCCTCCCCTTCTGCAGGTACGCCAAGACTGAAAGTTCGGTATAGGAGACTACCAGATCCAACGTGGAGAGGACCTGTCCCGCTGATAACTTGGGGCAGAGGATACGCTGCTGTTGAAGATGAGGGGACAGTTGTTTGGGTTCTTGCTCGCTGTGTGCGTCCTTATCATCAGCCAAAGGGGCAAGGGGATGGATTTGGGGGAATGGAAAAGAAACACGTTGATCCAGGACATGGGGAAGCTAGCAAACCTTCATAATAAAACTGATTGTTGAATATGTATGCACATGCCAACTCACAAAACATCAGGGCTTCCAATGGTTGCAGTACCTCTGGCTGAAGGTGACTGGTATAAGGGACAATGCTATGGTTGTTCAGGGACGTGGTCTAACAGTTGGACTACAAGTAACATAAATACCTTACACCTTGGAAGCCGGATCCAAGAGGTGGCGGGTATCTGTTGGACCCACAATGAGACAGTAGAAAATATGACTTACTTGGGGACATATCCGTTTTGCAACAAAACAATTGTTAGGCAATGGAAGTTGGGTTTATTCGAATGACATGAAAACTAAAAATCTCACTTACTTTGTACATAACATTTCTCGATATGATATCACATCTTTGATCAATGAAAATAGGTGTCCATATATTCCTGCCACATGTTGTCCCACCACGAGAGAAAACCAGTTGTACAAATGTGCGAATGGGAAATACGCACCACTGTCCACTTATTTGGCTATGTTAATGGAATCCTTTGCACAATTAATCTATGCTGAACCAAATACGGTTGGTCATCTCCTGGGAGCAAATCTATGGTTGCTGTGTGGACGGATGGCCTATGATCGCATGCCAGCACGATGGAAAGGAGTCTGCACCTTTGGGAAAGTAATCCCATCTCATTTCATTCAAAAATCTTTGGGGACTGCTCATATCCGCAATGCGCGTTCCGCAACGGAAGTAAACTCTGTTTTGACTCATGACTACTGGACACAAATATCAAGGGGAGTTATTCCTCCTTTAGGAGTCATGATGAACTATAGAGATTTACATCATTTAAACAATTGGACAGTTACTATGTTTAAAGACACCATTAAAACTCTAAAGCTGCTTGAAGAAGAGCAAGGAAAAATCCTTGACTTTGTCCTGCAAACCAGATATGCGGTGGACACTATTTTGGCAGCGCAGGGGGTAGTTTGAGCTGTGAGTCATACGCATTGTTGCATGTATATCTCTGATTATTCTCCAAACATTACAGCTACTATACAGCATATGGAACAAACCCTGAATGAGAATCCATTGCAATC
This sequence comes from Notechis scutatus, assembly GCF_049901735.1. Classification (NCBI taxonomy): domain Eukaryota; kingdom Metazoa; phylum Chordata; class Lepidosauria; order Squamata; family Elapidae; genus Notechis; species Notechis scutatus. The sequence continues at coordinate 109,308,706 of NC_142025.1, read as the reverse complement.
GGAGGACGAGGGACTGGATGTGTGGTCTACACTTTGGTCCTGGTTGCCAGATGGTTCATGGATTCTTCACCTAATCGCTGGAGTGATATTGCTTTTTATACTTTCTCTTTGTGTATGCTGTTGTATCCAATGTCTCCCTGGACTTTTAGGGATGTGTCGGGTGAAGCCTACGGAAGGAGAACTGTTGTTGCAGATGGCGAAAAGCTACCGAGGCATCCGTGATCATCAAAAAACTAAAACAGGGGAGATGTGGGAATACACTTTGACTTGAGTATTGGGTAATGATTAGTCTAAGACCTTATACATACATGTCTGCCTAAAGGTCACCGAGATAAAGCAAGGAAATTAAAAGCAAACACCAGAAACAATTAAGCAGCTCAGACAAGTATAAACAATTCTATGTACTATATCTAATTATTGTAATCCACAATGTGAATGCTTACTATGTACAAAATTCTCAATAAAAGGGAGCACTGGAATTTGCTCTAGACTCCCATCCCGAGTACACATGCTTGTGTCTCATTCTTTCCATGGGAGACCACCACACTGATTTGATTCTTTATAAACAATTGTTAATGGATATGGGAATAAATGTAAATGATTCCATTGTAGTATATGAGGACAATCAAGCAG
>NC_142025.1:109294802-109307973 GCF_049901735.1 Notechis scutatus | reverse complement strand
ATAATAATAAAATGATGTATGCCCAGTCTTGTGGAAAGCTGGTGGCCATCTGTGACCTCTGCTTGGCAAAAATCTTTAATTAACTTATATTAGAAGAACAGATCTTTTCTCCTGATATGGTATTCATATTACTCCCCCCGCTTTTTGTTATTATTACATCAGCCATGTATCTTGTAAGATGTCAGTGAGGAGGCCCCTACATTTTTGTAAACCCTTAATAGCTTTAAAAAAAATGTGAGACTGTTTTGAACATCACTACAAAATGACTGCCATAGGAGAAATGATCTACTCAAAAATGGCCGTATTTCAACTCTCGTTATCACTGGTTAACTTAACCATGATTTATAGAATAAGCTTTCTCTTCATTTGCACAGTGTTGAACTATAAATTAAACACGTGATTGATGCAAAATGCTAAACTAAAATTTGGCTACTGGTCTGTAGTTCAGTAGGTCAGATGCAACATTACTGTGCTGTTTCTACTACCCTTAAATCAGTCGTGGGATTCAATTTTTTTTTTGTTGAAAACAATTTTATTAGTTTTTAAAAACAAACAAAACAAACAAAACATAAAAACACCAGCTTTCTTTCATAAATATATACAAACAGTGTGTCGGTTGGTTTACCAGTTTTTGTGCATTCATTTCGTAGTCTCAATTACAGTTACGTTACATAATAACTCATATTATCAATCAAAAATTATATATCCTAGTATCACTATTAAACAATCATTTGACTATAATTTTATTCATTCATACTTTACGAGATAACTATAATTTACTTAGTTTATTTTATAACAAATCATATAGTCATACCAAATCTATCCTAAAAACATTTTATAGATATGATATCAAATAACAAAGAAAAGAAAAAATATCTTTTTATATATTCATTATTATCTAAAATTCTAAATATTCTATTATTGTATTTTATCATCCAACCATTGATAGAAAAGGTCCCAAATTTTATAGAATTGTTTATCCTCTTGTTCTCTAATTTCAAATGTCAATCTACTCATTTCAGCACATTCCAATATTTTCTTAATAATTTCTTCCTGCAATGGTATTTTCTCATTTTTCCAATTTTTAGCAAATACAATCCTAGCTGCTGTTAATACATTTACAATCAGATATTTCAAGTCTTTACTGTATGTATCAGGTAAGAGTCCCAATAAAAAGATCTCTGGTTTCAAATCTATGTTTTTCTTTGTCATTTTTTCCAACCACATGCGAATTTTAGTCCAGTATTTTCTAGCGTCCTCACAAGTCCACCACATATGGTAATATGAGCCAGGTATCTGATGACATTTCCAGCATTTTTCAGATTTATTCTTGAACATTCTTGCTATTCTTGTCGGGGGAAAATGCCACCTGTAAAACATCTTATACAAATTTTCTTTATAAGCTATTGACATTGTCATTTTATAATTTTGAGACCACAATTTTTGCCATTTCTCTAAATCAATCCCATATCCAAAATTCTTCCCCCAAGCAATCATAGTTTCTTTAACTTGTTCTTCCTCTAGTTTAATTCCCAGTAAATAACCATATAATTTTTTAATCACCTTTTCATCAGTACCTGTCAAAATCTTATCTAGATCAGTCAGTTTATCATAAAATCCCTCTGTTTTAGAATCTTCATCATACCTTGAATGTATTTGCGCATATGGAAACCAATTCATCTTTATACCTTGTTCCTCTAGATTTTGCATCGATTTAAGTTCACCCTTTTCATCCAATATTTCCCCATATCTAACTGTTTGTTCCTTCTTATAAATTATAGGATAGGAAAATGCTTCAATAGTCGATAACCAAACTGGAATTTTCAAATAACATTGCCTTTTGATCTTCTCCCAATTTAGCCACAAAGACTCCCGTATATAATGTCTTCTAAAATAACCCTGTGTTTTAGTTCCCTTATACCATAAAAAAGCATGCCAACCCAACAGCAAATCATGACCTTCTAATGTCAACAATCTGGTCTTTCTTAATGTTATCCATTCCTTGGCCTACATCAAGTTTGCAGCTTGATAGTACAACTCCCAATTAGGCAAACCAAAACCTCCTCTAATTCTAGCATCTTGTAAGAGTTTTAGGTTTATTCTTGCTTTCTTTATTCTCGCTTGCCATATATACTTCAACACAATTTTATTTAAGTCTTCAAAATAGTCTTTTCCGAGCCTAATTGGTATTGTTTGAAACTAATATAAGATTCTGGGTAAGATATTCATCTTGATTGGTGAGATTCTCCCTATTAATGACAATTGTAGATTTTCCCATTTCTTCAAATCTAAAGCTATCTGTTTTTTTAAGTTTAATATAATTATTCTCTTTTAATGTACTACATCTTGATGTCAAATATATCCCCAGATACTTGACCTTGTTCGTGACTTGAATTTTCAATAGGTCTGCCAGTTCTTCTCTTTGTCTTATTAATATATTCTTTGTCAAAATCTTTGTTTTATCTTTATTTATTTTCAGACCAGCCACCTCACCATATGCCTCTATCTTTTCCAATAGTTTTGGAGCTGTTTCTAAAGGGTTTTCCAAAATAAAGGCTAAATCATCCGCAAAGGCTTGCAGTTTAAATTCTTCCTTTTTAATTTTCATTCCTTTTATGCTTTTATCATCTCTAATATTTCTATTCAACACTTCCAAAGTCAATACAAATAGCAAAGGTGATAGGAGGCATCCTTGTCTTGTACCTTTTCTTATATTAATAAAATCTGTGAATTCTCCCTCTATCATTACCTTTGCCATTTGCTTATGATATATGGCTTCTATTGCTTGAATAAATTTTCCGGCAAAACCCATCTGTTCCAATAGTAGTAACATAAATCTCCAGTTCACATTATCAAATGCCTTTTGGGCATCTAGGAATATCAAAGCCATTTGCTTTTCAGGATGTGCCTCATAATATTCCAAAGTATCCAGGATTACTCTCATATTGTCTTTAATTTGTCTCTTTGGCAGAAATCCATTTTGATCTGGATGAATAAAGTTATTTAGATATTTTTTAAGTCTTTCTGCTAAAATTGAAGCAAAGATTTTATAGTCTGTGTTTAGTAAAGAAATAGGTCTATAGTTCTTAATTTGCAGTGGATCAGCCTCTTCTTTTGGAATAAGTGTAATATAAGCCTCTGACCATGTTTTAGGTATCATCTTCTTTGACATAGCTTCATTCACAACTTCTAGCAATGGAATGCTCAATAATTCTTGTAATGTTTTATAGAATTCTGCCAGAAGCCCATCTGGACCTGGTGCTTTCCCATTATTTTGTTTCTTAAGTGCTTCAGTTAATTCCATCATTGTTATATTGCTTTCTAACATTTTTTCAGTCTCTTTAGATATCTTAGGTAGATTAGCATTCTGTAGATACTGTTTGACTTTTTCCTCATCAATATTCTCTTGCTTATATAGTTGCCCGTAGAAGTCTCGAATAATTTCCTTTTTCTCTTTATTACCATGGCAAACTTGGCCTTGATCATCTATTAACTGTGATATTTTCCTTGATTCTTTCTCCTTTCTCAATTTATATGCTAGCCATCTACCTGGTTTATTTGCATCTTCAAAATAATTCTGTTTAGCACTTCTAATTTTCTGTGCCAGTTCTTCTTTCTCTATTAGACCCATTTTATGTTTAATTATGTCCAATTTTAGTTTAATATCTTTTTTCTGTGGCATTTTCTGTAGTTCTTTTTCAAGTCTTTTATACTCATCTTCCAAGACTTTAGTGGCTTGCCTTTTCCTTATATTCTTTTTTCTTATGTAGTCTATTATCAAGCCTCTAGCGTATGCCTTCATTGTATCCCAAACATCAATTATAATCCACAATAAAGGATAAAAATAAGAAGAAGGAAAAAGCCCAATAATAATAAGGAAAAAAAACAAAACAAAAGTTTATTCAGGTTCTTCACACCTTAATCCAATTGAGAGATCTCAATAATAAAAAAAAACCAAAATAAACCAAGAACATGGATGGAAGAAGCAAAAATCCCAATGAAAAAGAAAAAAGAAAAAGGAGAAATTCTGAGGCTTTCCCTTTAAAATAAAAAGCAAAAATAAAAATATTGCAAAAATAAAAGTTTACAGTAGAGCTGGTAAGGAGGGGTAACACAACTAAAAGAAAATAGAAGAAAACACACTGCACTTTATTTTATTATCCAAGGCTCTTATTATGACTCTCTTCTCCACAAACTTCAAAGCCAAGCTTCAAGTATTAGATTGTTGATAGAAATCCAGAAGAACACCTGTAATAATATTCTGCCGTGCTCTTCCCTCTATCTTATCAAGTTGAGATGCCCTTGAGAAGGAGTCTTTCACAGTTCTCTCCACTTCAAATAAAATATTTTCAAGCCTCTAGTTGGCAGTGTTACAAAGTTTCTTTGTTCTCACTTTCCCCCTCCTCCCAGAAAAACGTAATTGAGGTTAAAAAAAAAGAGAAAGTATATACATATATATATAAAAAGAAAAGTAACTAAAGGGAGCCTCTGATCTAAAAAATTGAAAAATCAAGAAGGAGAAGAGAAAAAAAGAATATATATAAAGGAAAATTCAGTCCAGTTAACTGCTAAGTCATGATAAAGTCCAGTAAAAAAAAAAGTAAAGAAAAAAAAAGCCAAGCCTCACTTTGACGTCTCCCTTTAAAAATCGCCGCTTATTCAATTTTGTCAAAAATCTTACAGATTTCTTCTTATACTTAGAGTGTCCTTTCAAGTCTCAAAATATTAGTAAAAAAAAAAAAAGATTCTCACCCACCTGACACACTTTCTCTTTCAATCTCTTCCTTTCTGGAGCTGTCCCAACTTCAGCAGCTTTGGGGCTGCCTCTCCGCCGCCGGCAAAAGGGACTTCTCCTGAATCAACCAGGGACTTTGCGGTGTCCCTGGGGTCCACAGGATGTGGCCTTCGCTATCACTGTCTCTAAGGGACGGTTTAGGTCTGTTTGGACCGGCCAGGGGCGAAGATATCGGCTGCAATATTGGAGCTCGATTGCAGACCGTACCGTCGCGATGCCAGCTCCTCCCCTCTCTCCCATGGGATTCAATTTTTTTACTATTGGTTCTGTGGGTGTGGCTTGGTGGGCGTGGCAGGGGAAGGATACTGTAAAATCTCCATTCTCTCCCCACTCCTGGGGGAAGGTTACTGCAAAATCCCCATTCTCTCCCCACCCCACTAACCTGCTTTCCAGTTCCGTTCTCCTATGCAGGGCAACAAAAGAAGACCCAGCCAATCAGCTGGGGCTTGGGAGGTAGAGAACAGATGGGGGCAGGGCCAGTCAGAGGTGATATTTGCTGGTTCTCCCAACTTCTCAAAATTTCTGTTACTAGTTCTCCAGAACTGGTCAGAACCTGCTGAATACCACCTCTGTGTTAAATGCCAAGTCATTACAGTCCTCAACTTCCAATCACAACTGGGGATCAGAATTTCAGTCACTAAATGATACAGTTATTAAGGGATCATGTGGCTGGACCCAATTTTATGACCATGGTTGTTAAGTAGACTATGTGATTGAGTGAATCCAGCTTTCCCTGTTGATTTGGTTTCTCATTTAGTGAATTTCAGTCATTAAGTGATGCAGTGATTAAGTGATTGTGTGACTGGACCCAATTTTACGGTTCATGGTTGTTAAGTGAATTATGTGATTGATTCCCCATATTGATTTGGTTTTGGGGATGCCAGCTGGGAAGGTCGCCAATCACAAATATTTGTCTGTAGACTCTGCAACCATCGTAAATGTGAGCTGGTTGCCAAGCACCCAAATCCTGATCAAATGACTGAGATGGTGGAACAACACTTGTAACTTTGAAAAAGGGTTGCAAGTCACTTTGTTCAGGGCTGTTTTAATTTGCAAATCATTGTAAAATGAGTGGTCACAAGTGGATAACTACCTGTACTGTCTTCTGTTAGAGAAGCCTTGGGAAGATTCAGCTGGGGGAAATTAATAGATGCTTGATATATTGATCTGCACAGCTCTGAAATGAGATTGTAAAGGAGGCATCCTAACTGGCCTACAAACACACTTGGTCATTACTTTTTCATGCCATGACCTCATGCCATTCCTTTTCATCTCATGTTCAGTCCATAGCTAATGGACTGCCTAATTATCCATAACTGCTCCAGTTTTTAAAGTGGTGTTTTTTCTGCATCTTCTTGATGTGAATATTATCTAATGTTTTATGATGGATGGCACAGGAGTAGGACCTGTCGGTACCTACTGACTTCTTTAGGCTTCTGCACACATGTCTACTCCCTGAAAGTTGGTGGGTATAATTCTGATGACACTTTTCACTGCAGGAAAGACTAGACTCCTGACTTCTCTAGAGGAACCTGCCTTGGCAAGTCTTGGGTAGGCTCCTTAAAAAGGTAGGGTTGGTGTTGTTTTGAAAGAGTACTAGACTTGTCCTTTAGTGCCCTCCTGAGAGAACATTAGTCCTGTGTCCTTCAGTCAGGGTTATGAATAAAACAAAGGGATGTTTTAAAGAAAAGAGGGTGAGAATGACACTAAAAAAGATAGAACTGACAAAATGGTTAGGATTTCCTGTGTTACTATATAAATTAAACTATGACAAAGAAAAAATATATATCAACTAAATTATGAGAAACTCTTGAGTTGGGCAGCCAATGCATTTAAATGAATAAATAATAAAACCTAGAATATAGAGTCTTTCAAAACAATTTTCAATACAATCCCTGACAATTTGAAAAAATATGCATCTTCCCCTTTTCCCTTTTCACTTCAGTTTAGGAAATCATGAGGCAGAAGAAAGGGCTCAGAGGTGGTATTCAGCAGGTTCTGACCAGTTCTGGAGTACCAGTAGCAGAAATTTTGAGTAGTTCAGAGAACTGGCAAATACCACCTCTGACTGGCCCCTGCCCCATCTATTCTCTCCCCAGTCCCAGCTGATTAGCTGGGTCTTCTTTTGTTGCCCTGCACAGGAGAAGGGAACTGGAAAGCAGGTTAGTGAGATGGGGAGGGAATGGGATTTTGCAGTATCCTTCCCCTGGAATGGGTGGGAATGGAAATTTTGCAGTATCCTTCCCCTGCCACGCCCACCAAGCCACACCCACCAAGCCACGCCCACAGAACTGGTAGTAAAAAAAATTGAATCCCACCACTGAGATGGGTGCTTCTCCACAAAGTTCAACATATATAAAAGCATTTTCTCAACAGAGATGGAAAAAATGGTCATAGCTTTTCAAAAAAAAACCCAAACCCTATCATTTAAAATATAGATGTTCTCTTCCTCCATCTGTAAGGCTTTTTTAAAAAAGCACTAAAAACAATGTTATTGTATGGAAGGTGATAAGATCCACAAAGTAAGATGGTAATTGATTCCATATAAAGATTTCCTCAAAATAGCCCAAATATTTTCTCTTGTCAGGATCTTGGATTCTCTCTTCCTATTATGCCTCCATGCCTTCCACTCTGACAATGGAAGATAAATATATAGTACTTCTTTTATTTAACAAACAAATACTTTATTTTTTTTTCAAAGTAAATTTTTATTAATCATATTTCCACCATAACGCCACATTTCCACTCATTACAGCATTCCAGTATCAGTATTCACTCATATTGACATAGTTTCTAACTATATAGGTTACTATTCTATATATTATATAATTATTTCAACATTTAACTTGTAACAGTATTTACAGATAAGTGTGTGTGTGTGTGTGTGTGTGTATTCTGAGGTTCTCGCAGGTATTTGTATGTGAATCTTTGGTTATTCGGGTTTTCTCCCGCGTAAAATTGGAAGTATCTAGGCAATGTTTCAATGAAGTCTCATTCATCATCTTCAGGCTTGTGTCTTGGGCTCTGTGCTTCTCAGAGTAATGTGAGCTTGCAGCTGCTTCTTCCTTTTAACTGCTAGTGGGTGTGTGACTTGATTGGGTGGGGGCTTGGCTGTGTTCTGATTGGGTGGGGGGTGTTCTCATTGGTTGGGGGTTTGGGTGTGTTCTCATTGGCTAGGGGTGTGTTCTGTTCAGGTGGGGGCTTGGTTGTGCTCAGGTTAGTCTTAGTTGCTGGGGGATTTGAGCTGGTGAGCTGTGATCCTGCTGTTTGGCTTTGCGTTCATGATCGTGCCGCATCTTCATGGTGGGCGTCAGTTCGCTTCATGTATGGGTCGGAGGGGTTTGAAGCGGGTAGTGATGCAGCTGCGGTGCGGCTTCTGGTCCATGGTTGTGTCTCATCTTCTGTGTGGGTGTGAGTCTGCTTTCTACATGGAAGTATGGTGGTAGCATCTTGTGTGGCCCTCGTGGGTGTGGGTCTGGTGTCATTCTTCATGTTAGGTACTTGTCTGTTCATGAGGGCGGGTTTCCAAATGGCTGGTAGGCGGGAGGTGTCATCTCGTTTATTCATGCTGTGTGGGCATTTTTCTATCTCTATGGCTTCTCTGATTATTATTATAATAACAAAGCTGAATGCCATACATGTAAGTACCCGCGAAAACTTAAGAAAACATATATATGTCGTGGGAAAATACCAACAAGCATATATATATATATATATATTATGTTTCTTAAGTTATTTTCCCACGTTCATTGTACGTTGTTTCTTTTAAAGTTGTAGCAACGTTTCAGCAGAATCTCATCTGCCATCATCAGGCTTCTGTATTGTGTCCGTCTGTGAGTCAGACTTTTACAGTGGTTTCAGATTTGAATTTGGGGCAGCCTATTGCTGTGCCAGAATGGTTTTTCTTCATCCTGATTGGTTGGGAGTCTTGGTCTGTGTTTATTGGTCTCGGAGTTTGCTGTGTTCTGCTTGGTGTCTCTAATATCTTCTGTCTGTTTTTGGCTCTTTTTGTATCTTGATTGGCTGGCAGCATTGTGTTGCTTTAATGGAGGCCTTTAGTGCAGCTTGGCTTCGGGTAAATGGACGGCTATCATTAGTTAGGAAGCTGGGTTTCATCTGGGTGCCTGGTTGGGATGTGTTTGAGCTGGAGGTATCAGGGGGATCTGTTTGTGCCCAGGTGTTTGCCTGGCTTGTGGTGTGGAGATTTTTTTGTTTGTGAGTGCAGGCTTCCAAATGATTGACAGCCTGGTGGAATCATCTCTTCTATTCATGCTTTCTGGTCTTTTTCAATCTCTATGGCTTCTCTGATGATTCTGTGATTAGGGTTTTCTATAGTGGCCAGGGTTTTGGTGCCATTGAAGTTGATGCTATGACCTGTGGCTTCCATGTGTTGGACTAGTGAGGAAGTGTGTTCCAGATTTTTGACTGCATTTTTGTGTTCATCCAGTCGGGTGCTTATTCTTCTATTGGTCTGTCCAATGTATGTGGCCGGGCATGATGCACAGGGGACTTCGTATATGCCTTGGTTTTCCAGGTCAATTTTATCTTTGGGGTTGCTAAGGATGGCTGCTATTTTTCTGTCTGTTTTGAAGGCAGTCCTGATGTGATGTCTGTGTAGTACCTTACTAATTTTGTCTGTAGTACCTCTTATGTAGGGCAGGACAGCTGTTCCATAGGTCTGTTCATCTTCTGGGTCTCTATTATGTTTCAGTGTGTTTTTGTGGATCAAGCTGGTGATTTTGCTTTTGTGGAAGCCGTTGGCTGTCAGTACTTTAGTCAGGGTGCATAGTTCAGTCTTAATGTGTGTCTTGTCTGCCAGGCGTTTGGTTCTGGTAATTAGTGTTTTAGCCACGGAGTTTATCTGTGCTGGGTGGTGGTGGGATTGGGCGTTGAGGTAGCGGTTGGTGTGGGTTTTCTTCTGGTATATGGTGTGTCCTAGTGTGCCATCTGTTTTTTTGTAGATTAGTACATCTAGGAATGGTAGTTGTTTGTTTGTTTCTGTTTCCATGGTGAACTTGATTTTGGGGTGTGCGCTGTTTAGGTGTGTTAGGAAATTGTTTAGGTTTTCTTGTCCATGGGGCCAAATCACGAATGTGATATATATATATATATATATATATATATATATATATATATATATATATATATATATATATATGTATATATGTATATATGTATATATGTATATATGTATATATGTATATATGTATATATGTATATATGTATATATGTATATATGTATATATGTATATATGTATATATGTATATGTATATGTATATGTATATATATATATATATATATATATATATATATATATATATGTGTGTGTGTGTGTGTGTGTATATATATATATATATGGTGTTCGGCTTGGTTCGGGTATTTTCCCACGTCATTGTAGTTCTTTTAAAGTTGTAGCAACGTTTCAGCAGAATCTCATCTGCCATCATCAGAAGCCTGATGATGGCAGATGAGTTCTGCTGAAACGTTGCTACAACTTTTTAAAAGAACTACAATGACGTGGGAAAATACTCAACTAAGCCGAACACCATACATGTAAGTACCACGAAAACTTAAGAAAACATATATATATATATATATATATATATATATATATATATATATATATATATATATATATATATATATATATATGTAGATTTTCACGGATACAGGTATGTAGGTCTAGGTGTGTTCGGGTCTTTTCCCGTGTAAGATTAAGAGTATCTTGGCAATGTTTCAGTGAGGTCCCACTCGCCATCCTCAGGCTGGTGCTTTTGGATTCGTGCCAGTGCAAGCAGTGTGTGATCGGAGCTGCCATCTCTTTATAAATACTGGTGGTGGGGGCTAGTGTGCTGGGCTGGTTGGCTGCGCTGCTGCCTCTTGATTGGTTGATGGAGTTCATGTTGGTATAATGGGCTATGTGATGGCCTTGTGAGTTTTGTTGTGGAGATATCCTGGATCTTGTGCTGTAATCTCCTGGGTCGTTTGTTTTGTAGTGATCTTTTTTCCATTAACCCCTCGTGTTTTAATGGCTTGGGTAATGGGTTGTGTGATGGGCTTGCGAGTTCTTTTGTTGTGGTATCCTGGGTCCTGTGTTGTAATCTCCTGGGTTGTTTGTGTTTTGATCTCTTTTCCATTAGCCTCCTGTGTTGTAACGGCTTGGGTAATGGGTTATGTGATGACCTTGTGAGATATATTGCTGTGGTATTCTTGGTCTTGTGCTGTGATTTCCTGGGTCATTTGCTGTGTTGAAACTTCTTGAGTTCTTGTGGTGTAATTTCCTGAATTTTCTGATGTGATAGCCTGAGTGGGTGGCTGTGATGTAGCATTCTGGGTTTTGGTCTGGCTTCGAGTTTGGGGTCTGGGTCTGTGTTCTTGGCGTGTGTCAGCTTGTTTGGTTTTGAGGTTGGGGGTGTGACAGCTGGCGAAGCAGCCATGGTCTGGTTTCTGGATGGTGGTTGTCCTTCGTTTATAGGATGGGCTTGGGCTTGGGTCTGATGAGGGGGATTGGCGGTGGTGTCCCATGTTGTTTTGGGTCTGGTGTTGGTTTTCGTGGCTGGGACTCATTTGTTGGTGAGGGCTAGTTTCCAGATGTCTGGTAGGTAGGAGGTATCATCCTATTTATTCATGATATGGGGGTGTTTCTCTATTTCGATGGCTTCCCTGATTGTTCTCTTGCTGGAGTGTTCAGTGTTGGATATTAATTTGGTTCCTTCAAAATTAATTTCATGTCCTGTGGCTTTAAGGTGCTGGAAGAGGGAGGAAGTATTTTCTTCTTTTCTGACTGCATTTTTGTGTTCTGCGATGCGTGCATTTATTCTCCTGTTGGTTTGTCCAATGTATGTGGCTGGGCAATTGTTGCATGGTATTTCATAAACTCCTTGGTTTTCTAGCTGGATCTTGTCTTTGGGGAAAACTTAAGAAAACATAAACAAATATATATGTATGTTATTCAGCTTTGTTCGGGTATTTTCCTACGTCATTATAGTTGTGCTTTTAAAGTTGTAGCAACGTTTCGGCAGAATCTCATCTACCATCATCAGGCTTCTACAGAACTTCTACAGAACTACACAGAAGCCTGATGATGACAGATGAGATTCTGCTGAAACGTTGCTACAACTTTAAAAGCACAACTATAATGATGTGGGAAAATACCCGAACAAAGCTGAATAACATACATGTTCGTGGGTATCTATATGTATGGTATTCAGCTTTGTTCAGGCATTTTCCTACGTCATTATAGTTGTGCTTTTAAAGTTGTAGCAACGTTTCAGCAGAATCTCATCTGCCATCATCAGGCTTCTACAGAACTATAATGTCGTGGGAAAATGCCCGAACAAAGCTGAATAACATACATACATACATACATACATACATACATACATACATACATACATACTGTACAGTATTTCCCCATTCAAGAACCTTTTTTATTATCATTATATCAGAAGGAGTGTTGTCTTGTTTCCAATTTTGAGCAAAAGCAATTCTGGCCATGGTTATTATATGGAGTATAATGTATTGAAGTTTTTTGCAGGTATTTTGTCTTAATATGCCCAATAAAAATAGTTCTGTTTTCATCTCAGTTTTTTGTTTGGTAATTTCTTCTAGCCAATTCTTTACTTTAAGCCAGTATTTCATAGCTTTTGGACAGGTCCACCACATATCAAAGAAAGTTTCTTGCTTATAGTTACATCTCCAGCATTTTGCCAATTTGTTTGGGAACATTTTGGCCAATCTTGCCGGGAGTAAATGCCAACGGTAAAACATTTTGTACAGGTTTTCTTTGTAGACTGCTGACATTGTTAATTTGTAATTTTTCTCCCACAATTTTTCCCAGTGTTCCAATTCAATACTATACCTAAAATTTTTGCCACAGGTTATCATAGTCTCTTTAATTGTTTCTTCCTCCATTTTGAATCTTAAAAAATAATTATGTTTCAGTAATCATTTTCCCCTGTTCCCTGTAATATTTTATCCAGTCCCCATTGATCTTTATAAAAGCCGTTCCAAGTCTTTTTTGTACGTTGTCTGAATTTGTAGGTATGGCCACCAATCTATCTCTATTCCTTAGGCCTTTAACTCTTGATTAGATTTTAATTCCCCTTGCTCATCCAATAACTCTTTGTATCTTACTACCTTGTTTAAATCTAATACATTGGGGTATATCATTGCTTCCATAGATAGCCAATTTGAGATTTTCGTACCTTGATTTTCTCCCAGAAATATAGCAGGGCATCCCTCACTTGATGTCTCTGGAAATATGAGTGTAGTTTGTTTTTCTCCTCCCAGATGAATGTGTGCCAGCCAAGCTGCAGATCATGACCCTCCATTGTTAGTATTCTTTTATTGTTTAAATTTATCCAGCCTTTGAG
>NC_142025.1:109246906-109294702 GCF_049901735.1 Notechis scutatus | reverse complement strand
ATGTCATGATGAGCAGCAGGATTTTTTTTCTTCCTGACAACCAAGAAGTGATTTCGCTGCCAAAGCCAATTCTTTATTAATGCACTCCCCCAGATTTTAAAGGGTACATCTAAACACTACTCTGTTGAGAAAGCTTGGCTATAAGACAGACTTGGACTGTGTTAAATCAAAACAACAATAAATGAAGGTCTTGGGTATTATACGTTACCTATTCTCTATAACACTCCTATTATTAGCCTGGTTTATAAACACATTGTCATAAACATTTACAAATGTTTTGTGAATCACAGAGTAAACCTCAGAAGAATCATATATGGATTTGGTGCAGTGTGTGAAGGCAGATGGAGTTTTCTACTCAGTATTCAATTTTTGTACACTTCAGAAAAAGAGAGAACTAATTAATAGAAAATTTCCAATGGCATTATGTGTATGAAAATTTTAAAACATTTATCACTATAATCCTGGTGCTTCTTTCCTCCCCACCCCAATTATTTTGCACTTGCTAGTCTGGAGAAAATAAAGTAGAATTCCTTACATCGCTTCATTGATCAATGTCCGAGAGGGATCTTCAGTGAAGGAGGGGCTACTGTGAAAGAAAAAGGCTTGAGAGGTAACCATCCCCAAAATAACATTTCCTGGTTGAGCAAATTGATGGGGTATAGGAAGAGGGTCATCAGGTATACTACAATTGATAGCATATGTTTTGCATGTAATACAGAACAGGAATACAAACAGGATCATTCTTGTCACCCCCACCCTATTATTGACAATTGTTCCTATTCAGAAAAATATCCCATCTCTAGGACAAACCGCATGGCATCATTTTTCATTTTCCTTACATATATGGCCTCTAAAACATTTGCAACCTTGCTGGAATATTTTCTTCAAACAGATTTCTCAGGGTATATCCTCCCATTTATGAACATTGGAATAAGAAATAGGAAAGGGGAAAAGGAAAAGAGAAAGAAAAAAGTCCAGAAACTATTAAGAATGAAATAGAGATAAAATAGCTTGGAACATGAAATGAAGATTAGAATAGAAATGCTTCAAATGAGAGCTCTCTATACACTATTCAACAAATTATATTTCAAAGATAGGAAAAAGCATTCCTATTACTAGGTTTTCTCAAAATTGAGTTTTGTAAGCTAAAGAAGAGGCTTATAATTTTGATGCTTGGGGAAATAATCAAGGCCTCTTCAATTCTCAATATTTTGTACATCTCCCCTGAGAAAACAGATAGAATTCTGTACTTAATTACTGTAATTTACTTTGATATTTTTTTACACCATGAAAGTGCCATGAGCTTTTTTTTATAAAATTTTCTGGCAAATATACAAATCAAACTTCCTATATATCAATTAATGGAAGTGGTTAAAACTGAACAATATATTCGGTAAAAGATTCATTTTCATAAATACATTTGTCAGTTCTAAGTTGTCCATTAAAATCAAAGAATTGTTTTGGTACTTTGCCCTGACTTATTTCAATATTTATCTGAGTTTTGTCCAGTTGTGGGATGATCACTGAATTCCAATCTTCCATCAAACACTAACTTTCATTAGAAATCCTATTAATTACTTGTACATTGTTTATAAAACACTACTTCATCTTCAATTGGGGCATTAATTCTCACTATTAAAACCTTAGTTCCAAGTAAAATAACTTCCATCCCAGCCAATCTCTGATGCTCATTAGTCAATGAATTTCCTGTGTTAATGTGGAAATTTATACACAAAACAACTCTCTTTCTTTCATTCATTCATTCTTTCTTTCCTTCCTTCTCACTTTTTCTTTCTTTCTTCTTTCTTTCTTCCTTTCCTTCTTTCTTTCTTTCTTTCTTTCTTTCTTTCTTTCTTTCTTTCTTTCTTTCTTTCTTTCTTTCTTTCTTTCTTTCTTTCTTTCTTTCTTTCTTTCTTTCTTTCTTTCTTCTTCCTTCCTTCCTATCTTCATTCTTTCTCCTTTCTTTCTATCTTTCTTTCTGAAATACGTTCTTCACCCAAAATTTTATAAATCAAATACTTTGTAACTTGCTTTAAAATTTGAGAGAAAGGGCAACTACTGGATCAAAGTTGGAAAGTTTTGAAAATGCAATGCTTTTTCAACATAGAGGGTTAAAAGTCTACAAAGTTGGGTTATAGTTAGTTATGGGGAGGGGTCACGTCATGTCTAATTAGACCCATTTTGAAAACCTGGCCATTTACTACCAGGCACAAAACTGTCAAGCACAAAAGGCCAAGGCCACACTTTAAGTTTCAATTAAAATTATTTATTGCTCATGTCCATGCATGGGAATCTAGTCAATCAATGATTAGCACTAATTTATCACTAATAAGGGTTAATGGAATTCAAAAGGCGTTGGGCTTATTTCTGACTAAACAGTGAATCTAAGCTGATTCCTTTTATGAAACATCCGCCAGGCTCTGCCACTTCTTCACCTACAGTAATGCTTTGACTGTTGCAAAATCTATAAAGTTAGCCATAATCTTAAATAAATAACATACCAGGTTATCTACCAGCCTTCTTCAAGGTAGACACTTCAGGCTGCAGATGATGAAGGACAGCATGAGGAGATGAAGGACACCCTGAAATGTCTTCCACCCTAACTTCTTCAAATGACTGTTTGAAGGGATTGAGCGATAGAGAGAAAGAGCAACATTTGTCTCTGCCTTGACAAGCATTGGACAAAAACAGGTTACGACTCATTGACAGAGGGTTTATTGAATCTGTTTCCAAAATTTCTTGTTTATGTAATATGGGGCCTTACTATCAAATGGTTCACTGGCTCAGAGAATGTTTTGACTTGAAAATGTGTTTTGACTTGAAAATGCCATGCCCCACTTTCTTCATCAAATTTCTTAAGAAATATACAAGTTGGCCTTCAGGCATAGTAAATAGTTACTGGTAGTAATGATTAAAACTGAACAATGTACTAGGCAGAACATTCATTTTTATCACAGCAATTCTTCACAACAATACCACTTGTAGTTTCTTTCATCTTTACATCTCTTTAACTTCATTCCAGCTTTAAAATAGTTATTTTGAAATAACATACAATTCATATTTGTCATAATATAGCCTTTCCTGATGTAATTCGAGATTTAGTCTTAGACAGTACACTTCAATATCTTCATAAATGACCTAGATGAGAGGGTAGGAGGTGAACCCATCAAATCTGGAGACAACATTGAGATATGCAGTGAAGAGCAATACAGATGATAAGGGGACTGGAGACTAAACCCTGTGATGAAAAGTATGTCTAGTCTTACAAAGAGAATGTTTCTTAGAGGTGGTGTCTATGGAGATTATCAGTCATCCAGGTCATGGTCATTTCACCTTTGAAAAAGTCAATTTTCAAATAATGAAAATTTTGTTTTAGTTGTAATGGTGCATTAGCCACATTGATATTCCAATTTATATATTTGTGATCCAGATTTATTTAACAGACTCTTTAGTTGTGGCTCCCATCTCCGCAACCTGATCCAATCCAGTATGCTGAGATTCTTGTTGAGACTTATATTCATTTTGTTTTAATTGTATTAGAAATTAACCTAGTTCTGATTCATATGTAGTATTCAGTTCCATGTAGATACTCCCTTGTCACAGGGAAGCACTTGTGTTTTCTGTTAAGCTTGAAAGCTAAGCTGGAGGTATACCACCAAAAAGTATATCATGAAGGCTCATCCAAGGCAGACAGGTCTCAACTGAGGAATCAGACTAAGGGTATCCACAAACCCATTAACCTTGATGACACAACAGAAAAACATTCTGATACTAAATCAGTCATTGCCCAGATTAACTAGAACTACTGCAGTTGTTGTCCCTGGGCAGTTGTTGAAAAGTGAGTTACAGAGTTGGAGCAAGAAATTTATTTTGCAATAAACTCATCTAGAAAATTATCTGGAAAAGGCCTCAGGGATCTCAGATAGGGTGCCCAACAATAGGACAACAGGAAGCTCAGTTGTTGAAGCAGGTTTCAACTACTGGACACTGCTGAGAAGATGCGTAATGAACTATGGCAGAAAATTCAGTCAACAATTATTAGAACTGCAGTTCAACACAAACCATGCAAGAAACCAGGAAAAAGTGCAGATAGCTCTCAGATGAAACCATCAAAATAACTAAGGAAATAAAAGCTACCAAGGTAACAAGGTAGAAATACTGGAGTGCAAACCGGCAGACATGTCACAGTAAGGCAAAATTAAAGCAATTAACTTTGGAAGAATTACAAAGCAGGCCACCAAAGGACATAGTGGCTGGACACCACCATATTTTTATGGCAAACTATTTTTTAAAAGTTTTCAAATCAAATCTTCTAGTTCAATTTTTTTGCTGGGTTTCATCTAGATCACGGCTGTCAAACTCGCAGCCGACAGACCAGATGCACCATGCGCTAGCGACATCCATGCCTGGTTTAGTGAAGGGGAAGAAACTTGCAATAAGACATGTGATAATGCCATGACAAAGAGAGTTCTAGATCATATACGAAGATGTTGAAGAGTATTGGGTCTAAAACAGAACCACTAAGCATGCAACGATTACTTACCTCCTTGCAGGTGTAGCTCCACTGAGTGTGGTTCATTATCTAGTCACAAATCCATTTAGATTTCTTTCTATCCCACATTGTTCTATCTTATCAGGATACAAGCTGTGATCTACTTTGTCAGATGTCCCACTGATATCTAAGTAAACTGTGTTATCCACTGTATCCAAACAAGACAATAAGTTTTCTTTGCCCTTATCTATTTTTTGACATACTGGCTTCTTTTGTTTTATCCTTTTATAGTACATAAAACATGTTACTTAATGTACAAATGAAGACAAAGTAAAATTCTTTAAACATTTCATACATCAGTCGTCCCTGTTCTCTTATTAAACATGGTCATTAGGCAAGTGGAATAAAGCAACCTCTTCTATTTTTACAGAATATCAACATGAATGCCCTTAGGTGGAAAAAAACATGTTTTATTTAAGGTGAGCCTAGTTTCAACAAGACGGAAGAACTGGGAACAGAACCTCATCCCTAACATGTTTGTTCGTGGTTCACATGTCTACAATTAAGAGATAGCTTAAACTTAGATAAGAAAAGGTGTGGATTTCACCTTGGAAAAAATAAATTTGAAATTGCATTGTGTGTTCCTGATGAAAATGTTAGGGATGAGGTTTACAAACTTACTAAAACTGAGTTTGGAAAATGACTATGAGAAAGGTTGCATGATGCAATGGATAAATTTTTTTTGCTATAATACAATGATTGAGAATGGAAAAATATGTGGATTTTTGGACTGAATTATATATTGAATCTGAAAGAAATTTCTATAAGATTAGGTATTACTGGCACTTAACTCCTGAAAAATTGTGAAAGATCTATAAAGGAGTTAAAATATATACTGGCAATGTAATTGCAAAGGTGATATTTTCAACTCTTCTGTTGACAAATGATAAAACAAAGAAATATTGGGATCAGATTTTTATCCTAATTCAGAAGGTTTTAAAAATAGATACAAAACTAAGAACAGATGTTTTCCTTTCCATTAACGGCAAATAACTTTTAAAAAGGGACTTTGTTATTACATATTGCATTCTGTTAGGAATAACATAGGTTACCTAACGTAGTTTGGGTAAAATAATATATATAAACTATGATAGTGAGTTTATGTGTGTGTCACTTTAACTGCAAAGCATGTAATTTTGGGTGCGGCTGTAAATCGCTATAAGAGGGAGCAAGAGAAGTTGATTGATTGCTGGCTTACTGATTTGCTTGCTGACGATGATGGATTGATGGTGTGATAACTGCGAGTTCTTTGCTGTTGCTGAAGGAAGAAAAGAGGTTTTACTTTTTCATATCTCTACTGCAAAGAGATATATTACTGGACTGATATTAGTAAGTTTAATGACCTCTTTTTCGACACTGGACTTTGCAACTGATTAATCCCCGGATGGACTGAACTAGTGTATGATATATGGACTGTTTGACTATGCTATAAATCTTACTGGAATAAACTATTTAACTAGCACATTGTATCTTTTTTACTGAGTGTAAGCTACAAAAAAGTTTGTCTCACATATTTGCCTGCCTGCCTGACTGCCGTGCAGGTTCTGCTAGGGTGTATATCCCTAACACTGGTTATGGGCCCAGCTGCACAGTCAGACTAACCAGGATATAACAGGCTTATATAAAGTGAGAGTTTGTGTAGTTACACAATACTGTAAACAGACAGCTGTGTTTTATTAATTATAGTTTAATATCCACAAAAAGATGGCACAAGTCAATTTACAAAGTTTGTCTCTAATATCCAAACTGGATGGAACAAACTATGTTTCATGGTCTATGAAATGCAGCCTACTTCTACGCAGAGAAGGTTTGTGGAGTATAATTCAAAACCCACCAGAGGTAGATGCATGGGATCCGGAAGATGAGGATGATGCCCAGAAAATACAAGAATATAAACTGAAGAATGAGCAAGCTCTCTGTATAATAGGACTGACACTCTGTGACCAACAGCTTGTCCATATTCGTGGAGAAGAAACAGCTGCGAAATGTTGGGAGAATTTAAAGAAGATTTATGTTCAAGACAGTGTAGGAGCACATATAAATCTTACACGGAAACTGTTCAGAACACATCTTCAAAAGAATGGAGACATGTTGAGGACTTCCGGTTTGTCGGCTTCGCGAGCGGCAGGGATTCACGAAGCTGCGCGATCCCTGCTGCGCTAGCCGCTTTTGGGGCTCCGATCCGGACGGTGCGGAGCTAGGCTGCCTGCAGGGGCAGCTGAAGGTAGGGGGATCCGGAGAGGGGTTTGGGGGTGTTGCAGACCCCTCTCCAGCCGGTAGAACCCCCTTTTCCCAAGACGGTGCAGCGGCGGTCCGTAATGGCCGCCACAAAGAAGCTGGCAGCCGGGTAAGAATGCGCAGGAGGAAGTGGAGAAAGTTTTGAAAGGAGAAAGTTTTTCTTGGTTCCTAGGACTCTAAGATATATTTAACAAAATTCCTGAAAAGTATGACTTTCTGAATGATACCTTCTAGAAGAGGAAAAAAGCGGCAGTTTGATGGTGCTGAAAGGAAAGTTTACCCTCTTTTCCTACGGAATAAATAAGTGAATATTAAGAAACCTATTTTTTTAGGTGAAAACTGGCTTTAAGCGATGAGTGGGAAGAGAGAGGACTAAAAAAAAATATTTGTATGCTAAGACTTTGTTGGAGGAGATGCCTTAAGGATTTGAAGACTAAAATATATTGCAATAAGATTTTAAGAAACAGATTTGGACTTTCTTTTTCTCTGATTGATACTACCCCAGGAGGAGAAAGTGAGAACTCTGCCTTGGTTTGGACTGATTGATAACTTTGGGACTGTTTTATTTTTCTTTGGAATATTCTGGTTGTTGTAAGAAGAAAGAAGGGGAAAAGAAAAGAAAAGATTTATAATGGCTCTTTCTATTGAGGAACTGAGAAAAGATTATGAACAAGCAAAAAAAAATGGTAAAGCTGGTTTGAAAGAAGCCTTCCTTTTTTTAGAAATGGCGCTTATTAACTATCAACAAACATTACAACAGATGAAGACAGCAGAAGAAGAAGAAGGAGAGGAAGCCATTTTTAATAAATTTCAGAACTCGACCAAGAAAGAAGGAAGAGGGAAAGGAAGAGAAATAAAGGACTTAAGATTTAAAAAACACTTAAGAGAGGGAAAAATAAGGTGCAAAATCAATATAATGATAGTAAACAAAAGGGAAAAGGAATACAACAGAGAAGGGAAGCCAGTAAGGCAGAGGCTAGAAGAAGGGGGGATAGAAAGGTTTGTTGGGAGAAGAAAGAAAGGGAAAAGGTGGAGAAAAGCTACAAAGTTTTGAAATTAAATGGGAAAAAAGGAATCTTTTTTAGGGATAAAAGATAAAGTATAATTTCTTCAAAGAGATTTTGCAAGGTACATAAGATGATATTGTAGTATTGTATTAGAAATAGAAAACTTAAATGGTTTAAGAGTTGATAAGAGATTAAAATGTTGAAATGTTTAATAATGATTGGTTTTAAAATTTAATAATATGAGGGGAGGTTTAGAATATTGAGTTTTAATTAAAGAGTTTAATAAGATTATGGTATTGATGTTATTATAAAATTTCTATTATAGTATTTGTTTTTTAATATTTAGATCTATTGTTTAACTATGTATTTAATTATTCTGGATGTACTATTCAGATAGAATGTACCAAGCAAAATCGGATTGGGTATTGGGCGTTATTTTAAAGGTTAATTTGATTAATTTAGGGGGGAGATAGAAAGGCATCATACTCTGATTAGTGATCTCAGGAGAAACTTCTTTTTTTTATAAGGAACGAGACAAAGGGACAATAAAGAATGGACAAAAGATACAAATATAATGACTCAAATTAAGATGATTAATTAAGATAGAATTAAGAAGAGTGAAATATGTGGAGAAGTTAATATAGAAGACTTAGAATGGTAAATAAAATAAGTAATGATATGTAAGATGAGCATGAATATAAGTCCATGAAGAGAGAGATACCTGGGTCCAAGTTACTTTCCAAAAAGATTTTTTTTATGTTTTGTGTGTTGTGTGTATATGGTTTTTTTTTGGGGGGGGAGAATTAATAAAACCTTGCAGAAATATAGAATGAAAATAATGATAACTAAGTCAGAAAGAAATAGATGAAATAATAATAATAAAATTGAATAAGAGTAAAGAGAAATAAAGAGAAATTGGATAAGAGGTTTTTGTATGTTTATATGGAAATGGTTTAAAACAGAATTATAGTTTATCTGACTTGTTAAATTTATAATGGAAAAAGGTTTAAACATGTAATGGATAATGATGATTTGTGTGTTTTGAAAATTAATAAAACTTGTTTTAAAAAATTAAAAAAAAAAGAATGGAGACATGTTAAATCATATAAACACTATGAAGAGAATTTTTCAGGAACTACATGAAAAAGAACTTATCTTCACAGAACTCCATCAGGTTTATATAATTTTGTCTTCGTTAGATGAGAGTTATGACGATTATGTAACTTCACTGGAAGTACTGCCAAAAGATAACCTCACATTAACTGATATTACTGGCAGATTAATTGAAGAAGCCAGGAGAAGGCTTGAAAGGGATCAACTCAGAAGGGAACAACAACCACAAGAAGAGAAAGAATCTTCGACAGCCTATACAATTAGAAAATGTTTTAATTGTGGAGGAAAAGGACATTTGGCTAGATTCTGCAAGAAAGTAAAATGCAACAATGCCAGCCAGAATGCTAAAAGGCATCAAACGGATGAAAAATGCTTTGAGTTAGCCATGTATAGCAACGAAACTGTGAATAATAATTTATGGGTTGTAGATAGTGGAGCATCGCACTGCATAACGAAAGATAAGAAAAGATTTATTAAGATGTCCACGAGTTCACAGCAGATATTGTTAGCTAATGGTTGGAAAATGAAAGCAAAAGGTGAAGGTATTGCACATTGTTCTTGCATAAAAGAAAATGTAAAAATGTTATATGTACCACAACTTAAGTTTAATTTGCTTTCGGTTAGAGTTTTGGTTAAACTAGGTTATGTAGTTACCTTTAGGGGAGAAAACTGCATAATAGAAAAGGAAGGTAAAAAAGTGACTGCAACTTTAAAAGGTGAATTGTATGTGTTAAATGAGAATTCATTAGAGGTAGCTAACACAGTTTATAATAATGTTAAACCTCATGATGAATGCATACATTTGTTACACAGACGTTTAGGGCATGTAAATTTTAAAATGCTCAAACAAACGGTTGAACTGTCTGAAGGTATAAAACTGAAGCCTTGCAGTAAGTATTTGCACTGCAATGCTTGTAGTCAAGAAAAAAGCAAGGTAATACCAGCAAATAGAATAAATGGATTTAAGACAAAGGAACCTCTAGAGGTCGTATTTGCTGATATTATAGGTCCTAAAAAACCAAGTGTGGGAGGTGCTCGTTATATACTAAGTATAATGGATCATTATTCTAGATATGGTTTCTGTTATTTAATGAAGAGTAAAACGGAAACATATCAGAATTTCTTTAATTGGTTGAAGTTTGCAGAAAGAAAAACTAAAAGGAAACTAGAAACTCTTGTAACTGATAATGGTACGGAATTTATAAATAATAAATTCCAAAATAGACTGAAGATGGCAGGTGTTGAACATAAAAAGTCTGCACCATATAGGCCACAACATAATTCCTTTATAGAAAGATGAGGCGAAACAATACAGGCAATGGCTCGTACTATGTTGTCGGATTCAGGATTACCTGAAACTTTGTGGGGAGAAGCAATAATGTGTGGTAATCATATATTAAATAATGTTGTTAACTCAACAACAGGTGAATTACCATTCACACGGTGGCATGGTAGAAAACCTGACCTAAGCTACATGCACACATTTGGAGCACCAGCATGGGTGCATATTCCTACACAACTGAGACACAAGGGGCAGCATAGGGCTAAAAAGTTATTCTTTGTAGGTTATGAATCTAATCACAAATCATACAGATTCTGGGAAAACGGTACACCTAGAGTTTACTGTAGTGCTAGTGCACAATTCCTTGAACATGTAGGATGGGAAAAACTGGAACAAGATTCAAGTAAGGAAGTAATCATAGAAACCTACAAAAGACCAAAATCACATATCAGTAATAAGAAGAGTACAATTAAAGAGGAAGTACAGGAAGAGCACATAGGACCAGAAGAGGAAGAAATAGGTGAACAGGAAGAAATAGATAACCAGGAACAGGTAGTACATGAAAGTCCACCTGTAAGTCCTGTAATACCTAGACGGTCAACACGTGAAACCAGACCACCTGACAGGTACCAAGCAAGTGTAGTTTGCCAAGTTAGTAAAGTTCCAACTACTGTTGAAGAACTTAGAATGTATCCAGCAAAGGAACAAGAAAATTGGCAAAGTGCAATGGAGAAAGAATTAAATTCATTAAAACAAATGGAAGTTTATGAAAATGTTAAATTACCTCCAGGTGAAAAGTCCATTGGCTGTAAATGGATATTTAAATTAAAAACAGGTAAAAATGGGACTGTTACCCATAAGGCTAGGTTGGTAGCTCAAGGATTTAATCAAACTGCATGTGATTATGATGAAGTATTTGCACCGAGTCTAAAGGCAACAACCTTGAGAGCAGCTTTAGTGTGAGCAGCTAAGAAGAATTATATTATAAATCACTTAGATGTAGAAACTGCCTATCTGCATGCACCATTGCAGCACACTATATACTTAAAGAAACCTGTAGAAATTAAGGATGATAAAAATAATAATGACTGTTGGAAACTTAAAAAGAGTCTCTATGGATTAAAACAATCTGGTTACGAATGGAACCAATATATTGTTAAGGAGTTAAACAATATAGGGTTTAAAGCAGGTTTAGCTGATCCATGTGTATTTAAGAGAGAGACAAATGGAATAGTGTCATTATTATTGTTGTTTACAGATGATATTGCCTTAATTACAAAACCTAATAATGAAGCTACTGAAATAATATCATTATTAGGTAAGAGGATAAAATTAAAGCAATTAGGAGAGATAAAACAGTATCTAGGATTGACAATAAATAAAACCAAAAGTGGCTATAAGATATCTCAAGAGGATAAGATTTATCAATTACTAAAAACATACAAGATGGAACTTTGTAAACCGGCTAAAACTCCAATGAGTCAGGAATTTGGCCACACTGATGCTCAAAGTTCAAAATTCGATAAGACTATTTATCAATCACTAATTGGTAGTTTATCGTACATTAGTAATTGGTCAAGGCCAGATATTGCCTATGGCGTTAATCAATTGGCAAGATTCAACGCTGAACCCACTGAACAACACTGGCAAGCAACAAAGCGTATATTAAGGTATCTTAAAAGGACAATGCACTATGCATTGTATTTGGAGCCAAAAGATGATCTGATTTTAAGTGCATATGCTGATGCAAGTTTTGCAACAGACATAAACACTAGGAAATCAACTTCAGGTACGGCTATACTATTAGGAAAAGCACTGATTGGTTGGAGGTCAATTAGACAGCAACACATAAGTATGTCCACAATGGAAGCAGAATTTTCATGTCTATCTTTATTATGTACTGATTTAATTCTGTATAAACAGTTGTTATTAGATATGGGAATAACTGTTAATGATTCCATTGTAGTTTATGAGGACAATCAAGCAGCCATACGGTTGGCTACAAATATTGCTGTGAAAATGAGATCTAAGCATACAGATCTTAGATATCTGAATGTAAGACAATCTGTAAAAAATGGTTTGATAAGATTGGAATATTGCATGACTGAAGAAAATATAGCCGATCAATTTACAAAAGCCCAAGGTTCAGTCAAACATAAAGAAAGTTGTGACAACTATGGTTTAAGAATGTAAATAGATATATATATTATTATATTACCCAAAAGGGGAGTATGTTAGGAATAACATAGGTTACCTAACATAGTTTGGGTAAAATAATATATATAAACTATGATAGTGAGTTTATGTGTGTGTCACTTTAACTGCAAAGCATGTAATTTTGGGTGCGGCTGTAAATCGCCATAAGAGGGAGCAAGAGAACTTGATTGATTGCTGGCTTACTGATTTGCTTGCTGACGATGATGGATTGATGGTGTGATAACTGGGTGTTCTTTGCTGTTGCTGAAGGAAGAAAAGAGGTTTTACTTTTTCATATCTCTACTGCAAAGAGATATATTACTGGACTGATATTAGTAAGTTTAATGACCTCTTTTTCGACACTGGACTTTGCAACTGATTAATCCCCGGATGGACTGAACTAGTGTATGATGTATGGACTGTTTGACTATGCTATAAATCTTACTGGAATAAACTATTTAACTAGCACATTGTATCTGTTTTACTGAGTGTAAGCTACAAAAAAGCTTGTCTCACATATTTGCCTGCCTGCCTGACTGCCGTGCAGGTTCTGCTAGGGTGTATATCCCTAACACATTCTTTCAATACAAACAAAGCTCAGCCCCAGTGAAGATTTCCATTGTTTAATTCCAATTTAAATATATTTGAAGTAGATTTTTAATACATTTTCATTTTGGATCTGAAAGCATACATTGATTTTAAGTAGGTTTTAAAACTCATCATTATTTTAAACCTCAAAGCATAATCCCACAACTTGGTTATACATTCTTCCCAGGTAGGCGTCAAACATCTTTTTCAGAAAGCATATAGCACAGCACTTATCTTACACAGAAGTAGTCAAAACGACTTTGAAGGAGTATATGATTTTCTTAAAATTAATACTTTTGCTTGGTTGAGAATTTATTTCAAAATTTGCAGCTTGCAGAGGAAGCAGGGCATGAGTATTACAATCTATATATAGCTAAAGAAAGAACATTAACTATCCCATTATCCTTTAACATCCAAAGGGGCCATACACAATCTAGTAAAATTCTGTATTTATATATGGAAAATCTTTCACATTTGGGCATTTAATATATTGGACATATGTCAATCAAAATTTAATTCATGTAATCTTCATCCATATTAAACTAGACAGGACACATGCATTCTCTGATCTTAAAACAGATATCCTTTTAAATACTTCATTTCACCATATCATATTTTGTGTATGAATGAAGATAAAACAAGGTCAGAGAGATCTTTCTAAATTAATTCAAACTAAATTAATATTCAAAAAACACTTCATGAATATTCTAAAGATATTTCATTAAAAGTGAACACAAAAAGATAGTTACATTTCTTTCCTTATTAAATATTCCTTCTTGTTCATCTCAGGCCTCAATAAAATGATGTAGCATTTGGGGCAAAATATACACCCCAGTAAACCAGCACTGGAGCATAAGATAGAGAAGATCTCCACAGCTACCATGTATTTCCCTTTGGTGCTCAGGTAGGTTGAAACAAATGACAGCCAAACGCTGCAAAAGACCAACATGCTGAAAGTGATAAACTTGGCCTCATTGAAACTGCTAGGCAGCTTCCTGGCTTGAAAAGCAACGTTAAAGCTGACAATGGACAAGAACCCCATGTAACCCAGAACACAGTAAAACATGATCACCGAGCCTTCATTGCATTCCATTATGATTTGTTCCTTCAGTGAGTGGAGGTCTGTATCTGGGAAAGGGGGAGAGATACTCAGCCAAACAATGCAAATTCCCACCTGGATGAAAGAACCCAAAAGGACAATAGAATTGGACAATCCTTTCCCTACCCATTTCCTCATTGCAGAGCCTGGTTTGGTTGCCATGAATGCCAGAATCACAGTCATGGTTTTTGCCAATACAGATGAAAGGGCCACTGAGAAGATAATGCCAAAAGTCATTTGCCGGAGAAGGCAGGTCATCTTTTCAGGTCTTCCCATGAAGAGGAAAGAACAGAGGAAGCAGAGAAGAAGGGAGAGAAGGAGGATACAAGTGAGGTTCCAGTTGTTGGCTTTGACAATTGGAGTCTCTTTATGCATCCAAAAGATTCTCACCACAAGGATTGTAATCAAAGAGAAAACAGTAGTCAATGTAACAAAGAGGATTCCTAAAGGTTCATAATAAGACAGATAGGTAAACACTTTGGGAATACATTGAGTTTGGATGTTGCTTGGATATTCATCTTCTGGACATTTCATGCAGACATCTATATCTGCAAAAAGGAAAACAAAGTTATATTTCCAATATATGAAACTTTATATCAGTCTAGAATATATAGAGTACAATTGATTTTGATACGTTGCCTGTTTTCTGAAGAGTGGATAGCAAATACCTTTTTAATTCAAAAACATACATCAGTCTCAATTTAACCCTGAGAGCCTTCATTATGCACACAGGGATTGACTGGGAATCAAAAGCAAATAAAAGTATTATCTCTCCTCTGTTCATGTGTAAAGTGAGGAGATTACTAATATATCTTTAAATGCCATTCCAGTGTGGACAAGTAATAATTGCTGTTTCAGAGACAACTAGGTTTGTAGAAATAAATATTATAAATCCTTGGTACTAATAGATCAATTTGATAAGGGATTTTAGGGAATGGGTGGAATAAGAAATTTGAAAACCCTATTTTCTCTTAATTATAAAAATTAATCTGAACAACCAAGTTTAAAAATTTAATGGATCAAAATACTTTTATTAGATAAAGTATTTTACTACAGAAGACTAAATTGTCATATTATTGCATATTTAAAGAGAATAATACTTCACTTAATTATATTTTTATCACCTTACATATTGATTTGTTCTTTGTGTTAATTTGATCATGAGATAGAAGTTAATATTTTCTGTTAAATATATATTTAAATGGAAAGTGATAGCTAAACAATGCAAATCAGTTGCACATTTTTTTCTTTTTGCTGAAAGATTAATTCTTCAGCAGTGAATGAATAAATATATGGCCCAGATTATCCAGTTCATTTAATACCTTGGCCTATGAATGAATTCCTTTAAAGTTCATTGATGCATTGTTGATTACCCCACAATATTATAAAAAAAAACTTTTGTTTAACATTTTAGTTACATATACAATAGACCTCCATTTATAACTACAATAGTGCCCTAAATTTCTCTTGTTAAATGAAACACTTGTTAACTTAGTTTTGCCCCATTTTACAACCTTTCTTGCCACAGTTGTCATGACATACCAACCACCACAAATTTGAGTCAATTGTAGGTATTGAAATTGGGCATAACTCCCTTTTTTCATTAGCATTGTAATTTCAAACAGTCAATAAATAAATTATTGTGAGGACTGCTTTTAAACATGTATAGAAGGAGATAAAAGACAGAGCAAGGTAAAGAGAGACAGAGTGACAGAAGAGATTTTTCCCCTTTTTTCTTTTGTTTTTACTGTTATTCATATGATTCTCTTTAAATAAATCAGGACATTGGACTGGATTTTTGCTGCCTGGTTAGCCAAAGTCCTCACATCTTTTTCTCCTACCTATTTCATCAGAGATCCGTCCTTCTGAACAGGGCACACAATCATAGCAACAAAATTTCTCTCCTTCCTTCTTCTTTCTGCTGGAGCCAGGATAGCAGTGATCATTGCACTGAGAAAGAGGAAGCACCTGAGCAGTAATATGTAAGAGAGAATCAGAGGATAAAATATTTGCATTAATTGAGCTTTCCCAAACAGGAACCACAACCAGGATGAAGAAGCAGAAGAAAATAAAAAGGAGAATGCTTGAGTTAATGGGAAGAAATCGGCACTGACTTTTTTGGATGTTCTGGCAGAGGGCCTGGAAGGGCAGAAAGTTCTGTCTTCCACAGGACCTCACACATCTTCAAATTATTCTTAATGAATACTTTAGTTAATACTTTTCCTGAACATGATCAAATGTAATACAGGTTCTTTTGGGGCCAGAATGTTTAAAAACCGAATGCAGCACTACAGATGGTCCCTGACTTACAATCACGGGGGGGTGCAGAATTTTATTCATAAGATGTTGCTCTTGAAAGTCAGGATACTATGTGAAAAATTAGATTTTGCAACTGTTTTTACAATGGCAGTAAAGAGATCTATTGCTATTTTTTCAATCACCTGTTCATTCTGAAATCAATTCCACCGAAAGCACTTTTTTTTCTGGAAACTAGTTAAAAACTCTTCAACTCATGGTCAGGTGACCTTTGGAAACTACAGCTGTTCATTAATCTGAGTCAGTTGCCATGTGCCCAAGGTAGGCAACAGCAGGTCTACAAAATTACTTTTCAGTCCATTTTAAATTTGAAAGATTGTTAAGTGACCAATCATAAGTCTAGAACTATCTGTACTTACATTGGTAATCTGTGCATCCCAAGCACAACTGGCAATATTTGCTGTAAACCTACCATAGACACATCAATGCTCAATAGTTTGAATTCAATTTATGGAATACAAATTAAAGAACTTTTTTCCAACAGTGACCACAACATGATTGACTTTTGTCTCAACATATGTCCACACAAAAATCATTACAATGATGGAATCCCCAATTATAACTTTAAAAAAAGCAACTATGATATTATAAACAATGATCTCTCATCCCTTGATTGGCAATTTCTATTCACTGGATGCAATACTGTAGAAGACCATTACAACATATTTTTACTTCGTCAAAAGAATCATCAAACTTTATGGACCATTAACAACTCCCAAAACCAGAAAAAAACAAATTACCCATAACAATAAGGAAGCTGAATCCAAAAAGAAATCTCTTTAGTGGAAAAACAAATCTGGTCATGTTGCCAACCTCAAAAGCCGATACAAAAATTTATGCCACCAGATAAAGACTGAATGCACCAATTATCACATTAAACAAGAAGAAAACCCTCTACGCACCAATTCCACCCACGCTTTCTACAATTTTGTAAACAACAAACTAAAAGACTCAACGTCCATCCCAACCCTGAAGGAACCTAATGATAAAGACTGCAATGATGACACGATTAAAGCCAACCTCTTTAACACATTCTTTGGCTCAGTATTTGTAAACAGCAATGGATCATGCCCAGTATTTCCTAGTCAAACCACAGACAACTACAATGATCTAATAGGTATCGATTTTACAGAAGACGATGTTGAAAAACCACCACGCAATCTAAAACCATCTCTATCTATTGGACCGGACGGAATATGTGCATACTTCTTTAAAAAGCTATCCACTGCCATAGCAGAACCTCTAAGCATAATCTTTGAAAAATCTTTTAGGACCAGCTCCTTGCCAAAACTATGGTCACTAGCCACGGTCATCCCCATCTTCAAAAAGGGAGACCCCAGCCTAGTTGAAAATTACAGACCAATCTCTTTATGCTGCGTCACCTGTAAAGTCATCAATCAATTATTAACCAATACATCAACCTCCACTTAGAAGCAAGCAACCTACTCTCTAATAAACAATTTGGTTTCAGAAAAAAACTTTCCTGTAATCTGCAACTCTTACACTGCAAAAACATGGACTACATAACACGATCAGGGCAAAGCAATAGACGCAATTTACATAGACTTCTATAAAGCCTTTGATTCAGTGGTACATGACAAACTACTTCTAAGACTAAAATCTTACGGTATCTCTGGACACCTGCATAACTGGATAGAAGCATTCCTGTCAAACAGACAACAAATGGTCAAAATTTGGAACATCATATCAAATTCTGTACCTGTCAACAGTGGTGCCCCCCAAGGCAGTGTTCTAGGACCAACTCTCTTCATACTCTACATAAATGATCTCTGTGATCATATTAAGAGCAACTGTATTCTCTTCACTGATGATGTAAAGCTATTCAACACCACAGGCAATACTGCTACTCTTCAAAAAGACCTTGACTATGTATCAGAATGGTCAAACAAATGGCAACTTCAAATCTCAACAAATAAATGCTCTGTCCTACATATTGGCAAAAAAAATCAGAAAATAAAATACAGGCTGAATAGTCAAGACCTTGTTGATGATCCAAACTCTGTCAAGGATCTTGGAGTACTCATCTCTAATGACCTAAGGGCTAGAGCCCCTGTAACTACGTAGCCAAAAAGGCATTAAGAGTTGTTAACCTAATCTTATGTAGCTTTTTCTCTGTTAATATTACACTACTAACTAGAGCAGTGATGGCTAACCTATGACACGCGTGTCACTCGTGACACGCCAAGGCACTTTGACTGACATGCCTGTTGGTGTGGGGAAAACCTGCACATTTAGAGGCTGCCTGTGCTCTGCTCCAATCCCTGCTCTCTGCTTGTTGCGTGGAGGCGTGGTGTCACCGCTGCCACAAGATCTTTGCAGCAGAGAACCAGTTTTAACTGCCATAAACTGAGGTTTGTCAGTTTTTATTACCTCAGGAACGCTACAGGAGGAAAGGAGTTCCATGAGGTTCACAGCCCTGTAAGGTGGCCTTCCGATCCCCACATCCTGCACCTGCAGCCCTGAGACCAGGGAGATGAGTTTCACAGCCCTGTGTGATCACCACAGCCCAGTCCGTCATAAACCAAATTATTGATATTTCTTGAAGTGACACACGACCCGAGGAAGGCTACACTTTTTCCTGATTTTCGACACACCAAGCTGAAAAGGTTAGCCATCACTGAACTAGAGCATACAAAACATTTGCTAGACCAATACTCGAAGACAGCTCATCAGTCTGGAGCCCACATTATGTTGGATCTGATATTAACACAGTTGAGAAAGTCCAGCAATATTTCACAAGAAGAGTTCTCCACTCCTCTACTCATTGCAGAATACCTTATGCCACCAAACTCATAATTCTAGACCTAGAAAACTTAGAACTACACTGCCTTTGGTCCAATCTAACTATAGTATATAAAATCATACATTGCAATGTCCTACCTGTCAATGAATACTTCAGCTTCAACCATAACAACAGAAGAGCAAACAATTGATACAAACTCAAGGTTAATCGTACCAAACTTGATTGCAGGAAATACGACTTCAGCAACAGAGTGGTCAATGTCTGGAATACTCTACCTGACTCTGTGGTTTCCTCCACAGACCCCAAAAACTTGTCTACTTTTGACCTCACCCCTTTCCTAAGAGGTCTGTAGGGAGTGTGCATAAGCGCACCAACCGGCCTACTGTCCCTGTCCTATTATTTCTGATTTGTTTTTATTTTTCTTATATTTATCCATGTTGTTAGTGTTTGGGGATTAACCCCTAGCAGAGTATTGCAGCAGTAGTCAAGCCAGGCAGCCAAACGAGAGTGGAAGGGCCCCAGAGTATACACACACTGAACACAAACACTGTTTGTAGTTTAAATAGTTTTTAATCCATTTAGAGTTTAAAGCATTGTCATTCAGTCCATTTGTCATTCACTATATTTCCATCCAGTAAGACTCACTATTACAGTCCAAGTTAAGAGTCCTTACAATATCTTTATCAGCCGATAAAGATATCTTCTCCTCCTCCGTGCCTCTCTCAGAGAAACAAACGCTGGATATTCAGCAAGACGCTCAAACAGTAGAACAGTTGAATTCCGCAGTAAATCAGCAAACAGTAGCAGACAGGATCATCTCGGTCACAGGCACAGTACAAACAGTATTCACAGTTAGTCACAGTAAGCTTTCCAGCTTCTAATGCTTCCTTATATTGTAACTTCTAACCGCACCCTTAATGGGCTAATTGCCTGCAACATTGTGCTTAAAGTGATAAGCACTTAAACCATGATATCTAAGTTTTATATATTTATTCACCCAAACCATATTTGGTATCTATGTTATACCTAACATATGTATTCATAACTATGTTTTTACTTATACCTATTATCTTGTAAGCAATTGACAAAAATAAACAAACAAACAAGCAAACAAACAAATAAATAAATAGCATGAATAGAAAATGTGATACCTCATCAGCTTGAAAAGCCCCAAAACACCAAGACATCACTTTCTCCAATTATTTCAATTGTATTTGACAATATTTCCAAAGAGTTTCTTACTTTTGTTATTAGCTGAGAATCTGCAGCTTCTTCTCACCTGGTTAAAGCTCCTGTGCCATACAATTTGATTGTCATTAAGAGTTAATGTTCTGCCTGGTGGAGCTCGGGGTTCCAATGTTCCAACAATGACTCGAGAAAAAGAATTATTGTGAAAAGTAATCCAGTTTGCAACATTAAAACCCGTAATCAGTTCTCTGTTTTCATCAAATGCAATAGTGTCTCCCATACTGTTGTTGAATACAATGCTTTTCAAGAAAGAATTAAACTAGATTTTTTAAAAAAAAATGAAAGAAATTGACAGGAAAACTTTGAAATCAAACAAATACAGAAAATTATTTCAAGCTGAACTATCCTGTGTTGAAAATTTCAAATAAAGATTGAGGGTGTCTTCAAGTCAGTCTTGACTGCTATCTGGAGCAGAGTCTGTAGTTTTTTTGGCAAGATGTCCAGAGTTGGTTTGCCATTACATTCTTTCTAGGAGCGAGAGAGAAGGACTGGCCTAAGGTCACCAATTGGATTTGTGCCTAATAAGGAGTAGAAGAAACTTCTTCTTTTTGTAGCCCAGTGCCTTACCATCACGCCAAATTAATTATCATCATATATGTGTCATATTTTATAAAAGGAATATATTTGAGTATCCATTCTGATGTGCATTCAGATTCTGAATTCACATCTTAAATAGTGTTTTTCAAATTCCATGATAAAGTGGTCTGTACTCATTGAACACAGGGATCATATACAATTCGTAACCCAGCTCGAACTTTAGAAGAAATTTTTCCTTTTCTCCCTTCTGATCTTAACAAAATAACACAAAATTAAAAAACAACAATAATCATCTTTGGATAATGGTTTGACCCACTAAATCAGAATAGAACATTTCACTTAAACAAAGTCTGCCTTGTTAAATTATTAGATAATGTATTAATTATAATTATATACTAATGTATAATGTTATTTTCTTCAATTAAAAAATAATTGGTGACTAATGGAAAATCATTGTTATTTATATGTAACATCATACTCACTACATGATGGTACAAATAAACAAACAATATATTAGAAATAAAACAAAATACTGCCAGGGTCGTAAATCCTGAAATATTATTTCTTCTGTTCCTATTGCATTTCTACATCTGGATCTTGATTTGAGTAGGACATGCAACGAATGTACCATAACATGGACCGCATTGTAAATGTTGTAACTGTGTCCACTCATGCTCATTTGAAATAATATACTCAGCAGACTCTCTAAATTCTCATTCCCAGTGCACAATACCTTGTTATCTTCATTTATACCAGAAATGTGTAATGGGCAGTCAAATGCCTGCTCCCAAAAATTCTGAATGAAATTGTCTTCTTTTACCCAAGATGGCCTTACAGTGTGAAGAAATTCTTGGAATCCAGGGGGCGTCATTGAGCGAACTGCAAATGATAGAGCACCATGGAAACTCTGTATATCCCAAAATCTCTGAATGGACAGGGATTCAAAATTCCAATGAGATGTAACAATCCATACTTTACCCAAAGGTTGCAGTGAACTCCAAGATGCTACAAGGATGATCAATCTCAGATTTTCCATGGCTGGAATTAGGGCATAGATTACACACACTTTAACTTTATCATCCATAAAGAGTTGATCATATCTTAACTCCATTGTAATCAAGTGTATATATTCATCTATATATGCCTTTGGTGGTGTTCTAAGTAGGAAAGCATAACAAATGCTGTTTTGGAAAAGCAATGGTTCCATTTTCTGCAAAAACATGTCCCCATAGTCATCATCTACAGCCATGATCCCAATCCATATCCATCCAAAATGCTGAAGTAATTGAATAATCCCAATGTATTGATGCATTTCATTTGGAACCATTTGGTATAAGGATGGAAATATATTTTTTTCATCATGCAGTGGAGTAAACGTCCCGAAGGTCAGCTGAAAGGCATTATATAACAAATATATAAACCATTATGTAAGATTAAGAAATGGGATTCATCTTTATCATAAATAAGGCAAAAAATCAGAATTGAAGGGTTACTTGAAATTATATAGTAAGTATATGTATTTGCAATATTGCATCAGTTACAATGTTTGTCTGTGTTTCTGAGCCCGTTTTAACTGATTGTGGAAACACTTCAAACATAGCACAAGATCAAAACCCAAGCATATATGATCTGCAAAAGTATTTTAGTTTTACTAGCTGAAGGGAGTCGAGCAGCATGTAGGAAAGACAGAGTAATTTCTGTAGTCACCCAACCACTCTGATACTCAAAGCCAACAGTAGTTTGCTAATCTTCCATATTTGGGGGAAACTGCAAAGAATCCTTGTTATTAACTATTTAAGCATCTCTACAGTTTATTCATGTCCACACTAATTAAATGCACAATACAGAAAATTGACTCAGCATTCATCTTTCCAAGGTTGGTAAAATGAGGACCCAGATTGTTGGAGGCAATAGGCTGATTATGTAAAATGCTTAGAGAGGGTGGTAAAGCCCTGAGAAACGGTAGATAAGTCTAAATGCTTTTGATATTCTCCTAGATTTTCCCCCTGGGAATTTCAGTTCTGAAAAGGAGCCTAAATGTACTTTAAGAATGGAAGGAATTAAAGAAACTTAAGATTTCCAGTGAGCCACCTGAAGGATCTACCTGTGGAATCTTGTAATTGGAAAGAACAGTGGCCATGGTGAATGAAGTCTCTGTCAAACGTCCTCCAATGGCAGCAATAAATGTTTTCTTTAAATCACAGGTAAAGTTGGGAACAAACTTCTGCTGTGTAGAAAGTAAGCTCAAAGTTGCTTTATAAGTTATCTTCGCAGGAAAGTAATTGTTCACAATGTGGAAACCCAGTGTGATGTTTGGTAAGAGCTCAGGGTTCTTATTGATCTCCTTGACAGCAAACACCAAAGCAAGGATCTCCTGATATACATTTGGCACATAACTGAAATAAAAATTATCAATGTAATTTAACAACATTAAAAGCAGAGGTGGCATTCAGCAGGTTCTGACCAGTTTTGGAGAACCGAGAGCGGAAATTTTGAATAGTTCGGGGAACAGGCAAATATCACCTCTGACTGGAGATTTTACAGTATCCTTCCACTGCCACGCCCATCAAGGCATGCCCACAGAACTGGCAGTAAAAAAAAATTGAATCCTGTCACTGATTAAAAGTGTATCCTATACTTGTACTTGTGTACAACTCAGACAAATAATACTGTAAACTAATGGAGAGCTGCAGAAAATGGCACGCTGAGCAGCAGGATTTTTTTTTCTCCCTGACAACCAACAAGTGATTTGGCTGCCAAAGCCAATTCTTTATCAATGCACTCCCCAGATTTTAAAGGGTGCATCTAAATGCTACTCTGCTGAGAAAGCTTGGCTATTAGAGAAACTTGGACTGTATTAAATCAAAACAACAATAAATGAAGGTCTTGGATATTATACGTTACCTATAATAATGCTCCCAAAAAGAGATATAAAAGAGAAATGGGACTCAGCTGTTTTAAACATTAAAGACTTCTTGGAAACTTTTGTAAAAACAATGTTTGCCAACTTATAAGTTTTAAATGAAAAATTAGATAAAGTGTTTGATAAATTCCTAATCGTTTACATCAGGGAGACATCCAGAATAGAGCCATTACATGCAGCCAGAAGGCAGCTGTCAAGAGATATTGTATCCCAATTTTCAGGAAAATTTACTTTAAAAAAGTGCTATGGATCTATCTTCAATGGAGACCCACATTCTTTCGGAGTGGGAATAGTTGTTTGAAAAGATTCCAGTTTTAATTTTAAAGAAAAATAAAGAGGATAAACTGGAAGGAGTTGTTTTTATTATTAAGAATCAATTGATGACAGATCATTGGTAGTAGTTTTAGTGGGTTGCTGAGATATTAGAACCCATTTGTGAATTTTTTTCAAGTAAAATAGAATAATAGATTGTTGACAGAGGACTTTGAAATTTGAAGGTTGTTGTTGGGATTACCTGTTAACTCATTTATATACAGTAGGTATATTGTAGCTGAAATTGGTTGGTTGATAATACAATGCTATATTTTCAATATTTTTAATGTTATCTATTAACAATGTAAATATAGATTCATAAGTTTATAAATTGTGTATTAGTTTTCCAAGCTGGAAACCATTATTATTGATGAAAAATATCTACCAGTATTCAATTGGGAGGGGGACATTTTATCTGCATGTTTAATATTATGCCTTATAAACCTTTTTCCTTTGTTTTTGTGTTTATATTCTTTTTTCTTCCTTTTTATTTAATTTTGACTTGGGAAACAAATAAAAAAGAATGTGTGTGTGTGTGTGTGTGTGCGTGTGTGCCTGTGTGTGTGTGTATACATATATATCTGAATGTCATGAATTTACTCCTTATCAGAGTAATACTAGACATTGGATGATAATTAAAAAAGAAAGGTTTCAAATGACACTTCACTTTATACTCTTCAACAAAAGATATTTTGTAGTTAGATAGGAACACTGCTATTATTAGCCTGGTTTATAAACACATTGTCATAAACAATTACAAATGTTTTATGAATCACAGAGTAAACATCAGAAGAATCATATATGGATTTGGTGCAGTGTGTGAAGGCAGATGGAGCTTTCTACGCAGTAGTCAATTTTTGTACACTTCAGAAAAAGAGAGAACTAATTAATTGAAATTTTCCAATGGCGTTATGTGTATGAAAATTTTAAAACATTTATCACTATAATTCTGGTGCTTCTTTCCTCCCCACCCCAATTATTTTGCACTTGCTAGTCTGAAGAAAATAAAGCAGAATTCCTTACATTGCTTCATTGATCAATGTCCGAGAGGGATCTTCAGTGAAGGAGGGGCTGCTGTGAAAGAAAAAGGCTTGAGAGGTAACCATCCCCAAAATAACATTTCCTGGCTGAGCAAATTGATGGGGTATAGGAAGAGGGTCATCAGGTATACTACAATTGATAGCATATGTTTTGCATGTAATACAGAACAGGAATACAAACAGGATCATTCTTGTCACCCCCACCCTATTATTGACAATTGTTCCTATTCATAAAAATATCCCATCTCTAGGACAAATGCATGGCATCATTTTCATTTTCATTTTCCTTACATATATGGCCTCTAAAACATTTGCAACCTTGCTGGAATATTTTCTTCAAACAGATTTCTCAGGGTATATCCTCCCATTTATGAACATTGGAATAAGAAATAGGAAAGGGGAAAAGGAAAAGAGAAAGAAAAAAGTCCAGAAACTATTAAGAATGAAATAGAGATAAAATAGCTTGGAACATGAAATGAAGATTAGAATAGAAATGCTTCAAATGACAGCTCTCTATATACTATTCAACAAATTATATTTCAAAGATAGGAAAAACCATTCCTATTACTAGGTTTTCTCAAAATTGAGTTTTATAAGCTAAAGAAATAATAATGGGGAAATAATCAAGGCCTATTCAATTCTCAATATTTTATACATCTCCCCTGAGAAAACAGATAGAATTCTGTACTTAATAGCTGTAATTTGTTTTGATTTTTTTTTTTACACCATGAAAGTGCCATGAGCTTTTTTTTATAAAGTTTTCTGGCAAATATACAAATCAAACTTCCTATATATCAATTGATTTAAGTGATTAAAACTGAACAATATACTCGGTAAAAGATTCATGTTCATAAATACATTAGTCAGTTGTAAGTTGTCCATCAAAATCAAAGAATTGTTTTGGTACTTTGCCCTGACTTATTTCAATATTTATCTGAGTTTTGTCCAGTTGTGGGATGATCACTGAATTCCAATCTTCCGTCAAACACTAACTTTCATTAGAAATCCTATTAATTCCTTGTACATTGTTTATAAAACACTAGTCTTCAATCGGGGGAATTAATTCTCAGTATCAAAACCTTAGTTCCAAGTAAAATAACTTCCATCCCAGCCAATCTCTGATGCTCATTAATCAGTGCAATTCCTGGGTTAATGTGGAAATTTATACACAAAACAACTCTCTTTCTTTCTTTCATTCTTTCTTTCTTTCCTTCTCACTTTTTCTTTCTTTCTTCTTTCTTTCTTCCTTACCTTTTTTCTTTCTTTCTTTCTTTCTTTCTTTCTTTCTTTCTTTCTTTCTTTCTTTCTTTCTTTCTTTCTTTCTTTCTTTCTTTCTTTCTTTCTTTCTTTCTTTCTTGTTCCTTCCTTCCTTTCTTCATTATTTCTCCTTTCTTTCTATCTTTCTTTTCGAAATACGTTCTGCACCCAAAATTTTATAAATCAAATACTTTGTAACTTGCTTTAAAATTTGAGGGAAAGGGCAACTGCTGGATCAAAGTTGGGGAGTTTTGACAATGCAATGCTTTCTCAACATAGAGGGTTAAAAGTCTACTAAGTTGGGTTATTGTTAGTTATGGGGTGGGGTCACGTCATGTCTAATTAGACCCATTTTCAAAACCTGGCCATTTACTACCAGGCAGAAAACTGTCAAGCACAAAAGACCAAGGCCACACTTTAAGTTTCAATTAAAATTATTTATTGCTCATGTCCATGCATGGGAATCTAGTCAACCAATGATTAGCACTAATTTAGCACTAATAAGGGTTAATGGAATTCAAAAGGCATTGGGCTTATTTCTGACTAAACAGTGAATCTAAGCTGATTCCTCTTATGAAATATCCGCCAGGCTCTGCCACTTCTTCCCCTACAGTAATGCCTTGACTGTTGCAAAATCTATAAAGTTAGCCGTTGTCTCTGAATCCCCTAACACTGCGACATTTTCTAGAGATAAGACAGTGTAAATCTGAAACAACTTACTAGATGGAGATAGTGTTGAGCTGTCTATAATGCTTGAATTGTACCACCTTATAATTTAGCACTAATAAGGGTTAATGGATTCAATAGGTGTTGGACTTAGTCCATTTGTGACTACACAGTGAATCTAAGCTGTCGTCATTTCCCTGATTTTAGATATTATGTTTAGGGCAGGTCTGTTCAGCATTGGGACTTGTTGGTCTTTCTCCTTTCCTGGGGGCTTTTGAATGGTAGTTCTTCATCATGTGCCCCAACCCTCTGCAGAAGAAACAGAATGCCAAATCAAGGATGTACTGATATAACTGAAGCACAGAACTGAAAAAAATACCAAACCTCACAACTTAAATAAACAATATACCAGGTTATCTACCAGCCTTCTTCAAGGTAGACACTTCAGGCTGAAGATGATGAAGGACAGCATGAGGAGATGAAGGAAACCCTGAAATGTCTTCCACCCTAACTTCTTCAAAAGGTTTGCTAAGTCTTGTCCCATTGCTAGATACAAAGAAAATGCTCAACATTCAAATGACTGTATGAAGAGACTGAGAGAGAGAGAGAGAGAGAGAGAGAGAGAGAGAGAGAGAGAGAGAGAGAGCGCAACATTTTTCCCTGCCTTGACAAGCATTGGACAAAAACAGGTTACGACTCATTGACAGAGAGGGTTTACTGAATCTGTTTCCAAATTTCTCTTTCATGTAATATGGGGCCTTACTATCAAATGGTTCACTGGCTCAGAGAATATTAAGTGTTTTGACTTGAAAATGCCATGGCCCACTTTCTTCATCAAATTTCTTAAGAAATATACAAGTTGGCCTTCAGGCATAGTAAATAGTTACTGGTAATAATGATTAAAACTGAACAATGTACTAGGCAGAACATTCATTTTTATCACAGCAATTCTTCACAATAATACCACTTTTAGTTTCTTTCATCTTTACATCTTTTTAACTTAATTCCAGCTTTAAAATAGTTGTTTTGAAATAACATACAATTCATATTTGTCATAATATAGCCTTTCCTGATGTAACTCGAGATTTAGTCTTAGACAGTACACTTCAATATCTTCATAAATTACCTAGATGAGAGGGTAGGAGTTGAACCCATCAAATCTGGAGACAACATTGAGATATGCAGTGAAGAGCAATACAGATGATAAGGGGACTGGAGACTAAACCCTGTGATGAAAAGTATGTTTAGTCTTACAAAGAGAATGTTTCTTAGGGGTGGTGTCTATGGAGATTATCAGTCATCCAGGTCATGGTCATTTCACCTTTGAAAAAGTCAATTTTCAAATAATGAAAATTTTGTTTTAGTTGTAATGGTGCATTAGCCACATTGATATTCCAATTTATATATTTGTGATCCAGATTTATTTAACAGACTCTTTAGTTGTGGCTCCCATCTCCGCAACCTGATCCAATCCAGTATGCTGAGATTCTTGTTGAGACTTATATTCATTTTGTTTTAATTGTATTAGAAATTAACCTAGTTCTGATTCATATGTAGTATTCAGTTCCATGTAGATACTCCCTTGTCACGGGGAAGCACTTGTATTTTCTGTTAAGCTTGAAAGCTAAGCTGGAGGTATACCACCAAAAAGTATATCATGAAGGCTCATCCAAGGCAGACAGGTCTCAACTGAGGAATCAGACTAAGAGTATCCACAAACCCATTAACCTTGATGACACAACAGAAAAACATTCTGATACTAAATCAGTCATTGCCCAGATTAACTAGAACTACTGCAGTTGTTGTCCCTGGGCAGTTGTTGAAAAGTGAGTTACAGAGTTGGAGCAAGACCTGGAAATTTATTTTGCAATAAACTCATCTAGAAAATTATTTGGAAAGGGTCTCAGGGATCTCGGATAGGGTGCCCAACAATAGGGCAACAGGAAGCTCAGTTGTTGAAGCAGGTTTGAACTACTGGACACTGCTGAGAAGATGCCTAATGAACTATGGCAGAAAATTCAATCAACAATTATTAGAACTGCAGTTCAACACAAACCATGCAAGAAACCAGGAAAAAGTGCAAATAGCTCTCAGATGAAACCATCAAAATAACTAAGGAAATAAAAGCTGCCGAGGTAGCAAGGTAGAAATACTGGAGTGCAAACCGCCAGACATGTCACAGTAAGGCAAAATTAAAGCAATTAATTAAAGCAAACTTTGGAAGAATTACAAAGCAGGCCACCAAAGGATATAGTGGCTGGACACCACCATATTTTTATGGCAAACTATTTTTAAAAAGTTTTCAAATCAAATCTTCTAGTTCAATTTTTTTTGCTGGGTTTCATCTAGATCAAGAAAGTCAGCCTTCAAGATCTACTACTGCTTTGCATCTTTTGGCTGCCATAAGTAACAGGGGGAGGAGGGGGGATATTGTCTGGGAAGAGAGCTGGAGGTGTTACATTCTTGTGTTGTGTAAAAGAGGAGTTGGGGGGAGTATAAATTCCTGCTTTTAGGTTTCTATTTCTCGCTTAGCTTTCCTTTCTCTGCACAGCTGCAAACCTTTATCAAAATATGCCAAGGTCAATGGACAGAGGCCTCATCACCACCTGAAGATGTCCACATGATCATATTCAGAACTTTTAATTGGAAGAATCTTTTGAACTATGGGGGGTGGGAACAATTTCATCACTTTGTATATGTGATCTGCACACCTAATTTCTCAGATTCAGAATCCTTCATTTTTTAGTAAAGGAATTCTTTTCTCTAATTTATGGAGTCTAAGTATTTCTTTCTTGGATTTTGAATGGAGCACTGACTGACATTATTCTGAATCTCATCACCAGCCCTCCCGGAGAAAATATCCAGTTTTCTTCCGAGGGGGTTTGATATCATGTCATCTCCAGCTAGTGATCAGGAAGATCTGGGAGCTGTGGAGGGGCAATCTTTGCTGATACCGGAGGTGCCAGCAGCTGAATTGCTAGCGGACCTTACCCTGGAAGAGGTTCCAGCTGAGAAACCCAGATGGTCGTTGGGAGTTGGCTGGAAGGATCCTGAAGAGCCCCCCCCCTCTTGGAATCACCACTACCTGACGGCGTGGGAGAGAAGAGCCATGGCAAGAGAGGGAAAGGAGAGATTTGTTACTGGATCAAACCAGGCATCTCCTCAATGAGGCATTTGGAC
The DNA here is from genome assembly GCF_049901735.1 of Notechis scutatus. Taxonomy (NCBI): domain Eukaryota; kingdom Metazoa; phylum Chordata; class Lepidosauria; order Squamata; family Elapidae; genus Notechis; species Notechis scutatus. The sequence goes on along the minus strand of NC_142025.1, from coordinate 109,264,384 downwards.
AGCCCCATGCCGCATCAAGGTATGAAGGGGAAGGGGGAGCAAGTTCAGCCAGAGGCAGCCAAGCTGCCCCCACCCCCATAATTCAGCCTGTGCCAGTGCAGCAGCCAGCTGCAGCCCCGGGGCCCCCAGCGGGAGGTGTGATCCCTAGAAGATGCAGAGCTCTCAAGCTGCCTCGGTTAGAAGTGAAATTTGGGGGAAATCCCAAAGGCTTGGGTTTCTTTCTGGCACAAGTTTGGAGCTATATGGAAGAATACGGGGAAGAGTTCACCTCAGAAGCAGCCAAAGTGAGATGTGTTACCAGGGCCCTGGAGGGAATAGCTGCAGAGTGGATGGTGACAAATCCCCCCAACTGGTGCACTATAACATATTCATGACCACGCTGCGGGCAAGATTTGAGGACCCACTGGTGGAGCAAAAGGCCAGGATCAGGATGAAAACCATAAATCAAGGGAGGAGGTCAGTGGCCGACTACACCCAAGAGTTTAGACAGCTGGCGTGCCATATCCGAGACTGGTCCCAGGGAGCCCTGATAGAAGCATATAAAGATGGTCTAAATGAAGACGTATACCAGAGATGTATCTCCAGAAGGGACCCCAATAATTTGCAGATGTGGTACTTGCTGGCAGAGGAAGTGGAAATAGACTTGACCCGAAGCAGATGCTGGGGGGGCTCTGGGTGGAGCAAGCCTTTCCCCCCCATGTTTCTAAGAGGCCCCAAAGCCCCCGAAGGGAGGAGTGATGGCAAGACCCAAATCCACTGCCTGTTTTCGATGTGGGAAGGAGGGCCACAGGATTGCGGACTGCAGGGTCAAGTTGGATCCAAAAGGGGTGCCAAAAGGAGGGAGGAAGCCTGAAAACCCCCCAGCCAAGCCTCGCGCTAAAGATGGGGGAGATTGTAGAGGTCGCCCCTCTGGGAGGAGAGGAGCTGGGACAACCGACCTCCCCTGAAGAGAGTGAATCTGACTCGGAAGATGACTTCCTGGCAAGTCCAAACAAGGGGCCCATGACCATTCCAGTAAGATTGAGGGTACCCACTTCAGGGACCGAAGGGGAGATGCTAGCCTTGCTAGATTCTGGGTGCATGAGGTGTGTAATCAACATGAAAGTAGTTGAGGAAATGGGCATCAGACTGAGAACTTTAGAAATGCCCATAGCCTTTTACCAATTGGAGGGATCAGTGGCAGGAGGTTGCCCTGCACCTTTCATGATGGAACCCCTAGAAATGACCATGGGGGATCATAAAGAGACTCTGTGTTTTATTGTGGCCCCTGGGATGGAGCAACCGTTAATACTGGGATTGCCCTGGCTCCGGAAGTGTAATCCCCATGTGAACTGGAGGAAAGGGTCGTTGCGCATACGCACCAATCAGCAACCAGAAGGGGAGGGGTGATCCCAGCAGAATCTTCAGAATCCGGTTGAGCTAGCCTCCACAGGTACCGAGGACTTGGAGGGGGAGGAAAAAATTCTGAAAGAATATTGGGACTTAAAAGAAGTGTTCAGCGAAAAGGCTTCAGATGAGCTTCCCCCTCATTGGTCAAGAGATTGTAGTATTGAAATTTTGCCTGGGGTGACGCTCCCGAAACCGAAGCTATATTTGATGACACCACAGGAATTGGAAGAATTGAGATCGTTCATCGATCTCAATTTGAAACGTGGTTTCATCCAACCCGCTAGACCTCGGGTAGCGGCCCCAGTGCTGTTCCATGAAAAGAAAGATGGCTCCAAGCGTTTGGTAGTGGACTATAGAAACCTGAACGCAATTTCCGTGGAAAATGTGTACCCCCTTCCCCTGATGAAGGACATGCTAGCCCACCTGGCTAAAGGGAAATTTTTCACGAAGTTGGACTTGAGAGAAGCGTACTACCGAATTCAAATTACAGAAGGAGATGAGTGGAAAACCACTTTTAACTGCCCGATGGGTTGTTTCCAGTTCAACGTTCTCCCATTTGGCCTACAAGGGGCTCCAGCTGTATTCATGCAGATGATCAATCAAGTGTTACATGAACAAGGGGGTTTTGGTTTACCTTGATGACATTCTTATTTACATGGAAACTTGGAATGAACATGTGAAACTGGTGCATTCAGTACTACAGAAACTGCGAGCCGCTAAATTGTATGCTAAACTGTCCAAATGTGAGTTCCATCAAGAGAAAATCGACTATTTGGGGTATCGCATTTCACATGAGGGCATTGAAATGGATCCAGAGAAGATGCGGGCTGTGTTGGAGTGGGCCCCACTGCGCACCTGAAAAGAACTTCAAAGATTTTTGGGATTTGCCAACTTTTACCGACAATTCATCCCGTCTTTTGCTAAAATAGCAATGCCTATCACCAATCTCTTAAAAACAAAGGGGGAGGCGAAACCAAAGCCTAGTAAGCCACTGGAGTGGTCCATGGAATGCCAAGCCTCCTTTGAAAAGCTGAAGCGACTGTTCGCTGCAGAACCAGTGCTAAAGCACCCGGACATGGATGTCCCTTTTGTGATCCAAGCCGATGCAAGTGATGTGGCCGTGGGAGCGGTATTACTTCAAATCAATGAGAAGGGAACTTTACAACCCTGCACCTACACCTCCCGTAAACTAACTGAAACCTAAAGGAGGTGGGCCGTCTGGGAAAAGGAAGCTTTTGCAGTTCGCTGGGCTCTATTGACATGGAGACATTTTCTGGAAGGAGCGAAACATCCGTTTGAGGTATGCACTGACCATAAGAATTTGGAGGCCTTAAAAACACCTCAGAAACTTTCTCCTAAACAAGTTCGGTGGGCCCAGTATTTTAAGCGGTTTAACTTCTCATTGAAGTACATCCCGGGGGGGAGAAATTTTATGGCGGATGCTTTATCTAGACTGCCTCAATATAACAGTGTTCATCAGGAAGTGATACGGCCGATTGTCTCAACCAAACAGCTAGCCGCCCCAGTGGTCACTAGAGCACAAAAGAAGAAACAAGAAGTGGATTTATCGAATGATTTGACGGCGAAGTTAAAGGAGGCCCTAAAACTGGATGAATGGTTCCTGGCTCATTCGAATAACTGTACAGTTAGAGACGGTTTGGCCTGGATGGGAGCAAAGTTGTATGTACCAGAGACATTGAGAAGCCAAATATTGCAACAAGCCCATGACTCTAAAGCAGCTGGTCACTTTGGATTTGTGAAAACCTTACACCTCGTTAAGTGACAATTCTGGTGGCCTACGTTGAAGAAGGACATTGAAACTTATGTGGCTAGCTGCTCAGTTTGCGCCTCAGCAAAAAGGCCTCTTGGTAAGCCAGCAGGGTTGTTACAAAGTGTGGCCAGACCGACGGCTCCGTGGAAGGAAATCTCTATGGACTTTATAGTAGAGTTACCCGAGAGCACCAGAAAAATGGTTATTTGGGTAGTAACCGATTTGTTTTCCAAACAAGCGCATTTCATACCTTGCTCTAAGATTCCCTTGGCAAAATCGTTGGCTAAACTGTTTATACTACACATCTATAGACTGCATGGCGTTCCTGAACGTATATTTTCTGACCAAGGGGTTCAGTTCACCTCGAACTTTTGGAGGGAGTTCCTGAAGTTAATAGACTCCACCCAGGGCTTAAGCTCCGCCCACCATCCCCAAACCAATGGGGCCTGTGAGAGGACTAACGCAGTGCTAGAACAATACCTCTGATGTTACATAAATTATCAACAGGATAATTGGGCTGACTTATTGCCATTTGCCGAAGTGGCATACAACAATTCTGTTCATAGTAGTACTTGGTTCACCCCCTTTAAAGTGGCGTCGGGACAAGACTTTGTACCCATACCTGAGCTTCCTCGTGAAACACCTAATATCCAGTCACTAGATGAATGGATATCTCAACTCCAGCTTAATTGTCCAGTCGCCCGTAAAGCCTTAGATGATGCACATCAATCGCATAAAAAGTTTGCAGATAAAAAGAGAACTCCACAGAAGTCCTATCAAGTGGGTGACAAAGTTTTCCTGTCCACCAAATACTTACAAACCACTCAAAAGTCGAAGAAACTTGATCCTTAATATGTAGGCCCTTTCACGATTGAACGGATCGTGAATCCTGTGACAGTCCAATTGACATTACCAAAAACTCTTCGACGAATTCATCCAGTTTTCCATGTTAGTTTGTTGAAACCTGAACACACTTCTGGTCTGAGAACAACCCAGACTGATCCTCCTGTACCATTGCTGATTGAAGGTGAACAACATTTTGAAGTTAAAGAAATTTTGGACTCTCGAAAATGGAGGAGTCGCCTCCAATACCTTGTAGCTTGGAAACATTTCCCTTCTTCCCAAGCTGAGTGGGTTAATGAGAAGGATGTTAGAGCCCCTAAGCTGATCAAAGACTTTTGCACAAAGTATCCTGATAAACCCTAGAAATGTATTTGATTGTTAATCAGTATCTTTTATGTTTTTCTTTCCCCTCTTGCAGGACTAATGTCCTTTTTCTAGGAGGGCCGAATGTCAGCCTTCAAGATCTTCTACTACTGCTTTGCATCTTTTGGCTGCCATAAGTAATGGGGGGAGGAGGGGGGATATTGTCTGGGAAGAGAGCTGGAGGTGTTACATTCTTGTGTTGCGTAAATGAGGAGTGGGGGGAGTATAAATTCCTGCTTTTAGGTTTCTATTTCTCGCTTAGCTTTCCTTTCTCTGCACAGCTGCAAACCTTTTTCAAAATATGCCAAGGTCAACGGACAGAGGCCTCATCACCACCTGAAGATGTCCACATGATCATATTCAGAACTTTTAATTGGAAGAATCTTTTGAACTATGGGGGTTGGGAACAATTTCATCACTTTGTATATGTGATCTGCACACCTAATTTCTCAGATTCAGAATCCTATTTGATGCTACCACTTCATTTTTCAGTAAAAGAATTCTTTTCTCTAATTTATGGAGTCTAAGTATTTCTTTCTTGGATTTTGAATGGAGCACCGACTGACAAATCAGGCCACCAAAGGACATAGTGGCTGGACACCACCATATTTTTATGGCAAACTATTTTTAAAAAGTTTTCAAATCAAATCTTCTAGTTCAATTTTTTTGCTGGGTTTCATCTAGAATACAGCTGTCAAACTCGCAGCCGACAGGCCAGATGCATCATGCGCTAGCGACATCCATGCCTGGTTTAGTGAAGGGGAAGAAACTTGCAATAAGTCACGTGACTATGCCATGACAAAGAGAGTTTAACACCCCTGATCTAGATCATATACGAAGTTGTTGAAGAGTATTGGGCCTAAAACAGAACCACTAAGTATGCCAAGGGATATTTCCCTCCTTGTAGGTGTAGCTCCACTGAGTGTGGTTCATTATCTAGTCACAAATCCATTTAGATTTCTTTCTATCCCACATTGTTCTATCTTATCAGGATACAAGCTGTGATCTACTTTGTCAGATGTCCCACTGATGTCTAAGTAAACTGTGTTATCCACTAATTTAGCCCCGGTATCCAAACAAGACAATAATTTTTCTTTGCCCTTATCTATTTTTTGACATACTGGCTTCTTTTGTTTTATCCTTTTATAGTACATAAAACATGTTACTTAATGTACAAATGAAGACAAAGTAAAATTCTTTAAACATTTCATAGATCAGTCGTCCCTCTTCTCTTATTAAACATGGTCATTAGGCAAGTGGAATAAAGCAACCTCTTCTATTTTTATCGAATATCAACATGAATGCCCTTAGGTGGAAAAAAACATGTTTTATTTAAGGTGAGCCTAGTTTCAACAAGAAGAAAGAACTGGGAACAGAAGAACATGTTTGTTCGTGGTTCACATGTCTACAATTAAGAGAAAGCTTTAACTTAGATAAGAAAAGGTGTGGATTTCACCTTGGAAAAAATAAATTTGAAATTGCATTGTGTGTTCCTGATGAAAATGTTAGGGATGAGGTTTACAAACTGTTACTAAAACTGAGTTTGGAAAATGACTATGAGAAAGGTTGCATGATGCAATGGATAAAATTTTTTGCTATAATATAGTGATTGAGAATGGGAAAATATGTGGATTTTTGGACTGAATTATATATTGAATCTGAAAGAAATTTCTATAAGATTAGGTATTACTGGCACTTAACTCCTGAAAAATTGTGAAAGATCTATAAAGGAGTTAAAATATATACTGGCAATGTAATTGCAAAGGTGATATTTTCAACTCTTCTGTTGACATATGATAAAACAAAGAAATATTGGGATCAGATTTTTATTCTAATTCAGAAGGTTTTAAAAATAGATACAAAACTGAGAACAGATGTTTTCCTTTCAATTAACAGCAAATAACTTTTAAAAAGGGACTTTGTTATTGTAGAGTTGTAATTGCAGGAATGTCCTTATCTTGGATGGCAAACCTCAGAGAAAGAATGTTTCCAAGCAAATACAACTCAGGCAAACAAAGTTACTCATCTAAAGGAGGATTAGAGAGAGGAAGTAAACATATGTTGGACTTTGACTAGAGATCATTAATTGTGTTAGTTACTATGCTGAACAATAACGAAAGTCAAGCAATAACCAAAGTTAACCAATGTTGGAGGATTACTAAAAATGTGTATAAATGCAAGACTAGACTCCAATAAAGATCATCATGAATCAGTTGATCATGATCAAACACCTCGACTGCCTCATCATTACAACAAGTGGCACATGAACAGGGACCCTCTTACTTCATCCGGCAAGGATTTGGTGCACCTTCAACCCTTTGTGGTTTCTTCAACCTTTTGGTTTCTGTAAGTATGGGGTCTTCGCTTTCTGAGGTACAAAGGAAGCATGGAGATGAATTAGGCTATTTGTTGAAGAAAAATAATACTGAGGTACAACAGAAAAATCTCTTAAGGCTGGTCCAGGAGATTGCAGCTCAGTGCTTATGGTATCCAGAAGAGGGTCTTTAAAATTAACTGATTGGGAGCGTTATAGGAAAACATTGCATACTGAACCTCGAGCAAAAGTAGAAGTTTTGCAGGTGTGGCATTTATGTAGGCATCCAATTGAAAAATTTGGTCACAATGAACTTTCTCTTTTAATACCTCCACCTTCACATTATACTAATGCTGTCATTTGTCCCCCTTCTTCACCTGAATATATGTCTTCAATTCCCTCAGCTCCTGCAGATACAGGGCAAAAGCCTCCTGACTCTATTGTTCAATCTTCTTGTCAGAAAATGGTTGAAAATTGTAAAAAGGATGCCTCTGTCTCAGGAACAGAACTTGCAGAATTACTGTCTGTTTGTCCAGTACAATATCGTCCTGGTCAGGGGCCACAGCTTGGACTGCCAGTAGCAGAATGGGAGGGTCTGCCTTATCAGATCTTAAGAGAGTTTAAAAAGGCAGTTACAGACTATGGGATTAGTGGTAATTTTACAAGAGGACTTGTAGAAGGAATAAAAAATGGTTATACGATGATCTCTGAAGATTGGAAGCAAATATTACCTGACTCCTCCAGCAGTCTCTTTCACTCCCCACCAGCCACAGCTGGTAGCACTGGGATTGATTTAATCACTCAAGAGGAAATTGAGTTTAAATTTCCCTTGGAAGTTAAAATAGTTCCATCTCAATTTAAAGGACCTCTTCCTTCAGGATTAGTTGGCTTAATTTTGCCTCATTCTTCTGCACACAAAAAGGGCTGTTTTGTTGTGTCTGGTGTAATAGATCCAGATTACACTGGTATCCTCATGATTCAGATTTGGGTGAATCTTCCTCAAGTTCTTCCTTGTAATTCTTCTGTTGCTCAATTGCTTCTTCTTCCACATGAAATTCCATATCCTGGTATAGGTAATCGTGGGGATGCAGGATTTGGATCAACTTCTTTATCTGTAGGCTTACTTCATCAGCTGAACTCCTCTCGTCCTTTGTTAACACTCTTCGTAAATAAACAACCATTTCAAGGGTTATTGGATACTGGAGCCGATGTTACTGTCATCTCCTCTTTACATTGGCCAGTACAGTGGCAAAAATGACAGTTTCTTCATTGTGGGGAATAGGAGGTTCTACAGCTGCTTGGCAGAGTGTTCAAGAAATTAATGTTACAACATCTGCTGGTAAGTCCTTTTTCCTACAACCATACATTCTAGATATTCATACTAATATTTGAGGCCATGATATCCTTTCTCTTCTTAATGCCCATTTGATTCTTGATGATGGCTCTTCCTCTTAAATGGCTCTGTTCTATGCCGGTTTGGGTGGAACAATGACCATTATCAAGGGAAAAACTTGCTGCTTTACAACAATTGGTTCAAGAACAATTAGCTGCTGGTCATATAGAACTTTCTACTAGTCTTTGGAATACTCCTGTTTTTGTTATAAAAAAGAAAACTGGGAAATGGCATTTCCTTCATGATTTAAGAGAAGTTTTTAATAATAGCATGCCCACAAAATGATATCATTGGTGCGTGTTGCCTCAGGGAATGCTTAATTCCCCTACACTTTGTCAATATTTCGTGGATAATGCTCTTCAACCCTTTCGGAATAAATTTCCTTCCTATTTAGTCTATCATTATATGGATGATATATTGATAGCAGCCCCAGATTTTGATGAATCTAAGTTGTTAAAAGAGTTAACAGACACTGTGGCACAACAGGGATTGTATATAGCCTCAGACAAAATTCAAAAGGTAGAACCTTATACCTACTTAGGACATAGAATGTTGCACAATTTCTCCATTCCAATTCTTCCTGAATTACAAGTACAGAAATCATATACCTTAGTACAGTGGCAAAAATTACTTGGCATTATTAATTGGGCATGCCCATTCTTCTACATTACAACTGGTGATATGTTGCCCTTATTTCAGTCTTTGAAGGGAGCAAAATCACCAGGAGATCTAGTTGTATTAACTGATCTTCAAAGAACATGCCTTCAAGAAATATTGAATAAGTTTAAGCATCGATATGTGGACAGGATAACATCCTTAACAATAGGACTTTGTTTAGCTATTCTTCCTACTGCACCCTTACCCACAGGATGTCTTTATTCTAATGCCTCTCCACAAGCAGTCAACATTCATGAATGGATTAATTTGTCAGCTACTCCGCCTAGAAACATTTATCCTTATCAATCACCATTAGAGGATTTGATTATTAAAGGTCGTAAGCGAGCCTTACATCTTACAGGACAGGATCTCATTAGCATAGCTTTCACTCATACAAAAGTTGAACATGAGCATTTGATGATGATTTCAGAATCATATCAGATAGCCTTTTCTCAATATGTGGGAAACTTATTGTATTCTTTACCCAAGGATCCTAGAATAGTGGTTACTACTACTTTAAATCCGGCCTTTTCTTCCATTTTTGTGCGAAATCCTATTTCTAAAGCTCTTACAGTCTTTACTGATGGCTCACCTACAAGGGGTGTGGTCGTCTGGCAGATTCAACAACAATGGTATTCTAAATATACTGCCACGCAGACTTCAGCTCAACGTGCTGAGCTGGCTGCTGTGATTTTGGCTTTACAATTGTTCAATGACCAACCTATTAATTTGATTGTTGATACTCAATATGTGTATTTAGCTATGCAATCTCTTCCTTTTTCTTATTGTGCTCTCTCTTTTGGATAAAATTTGTTATCCTTGTTTTTATCTTTAAAGAATAGTTTGGAAACTTCGCTTGTATTCTTTGTATGTAGAACACATTCGTAGTCATACTCCCTTTTCTAATGCCTTGACTGAAGAAATCAGAAGGCAGATGAATCCTTAAAGGATGTTGCATCTTTGTTTGTTGATCCTGTTGATAGCCATTCTTATTTTCATCAAAATGCCAAATCGCTTGCAAAGCAATTTAAAATTTCATTATCTCAAGCCGGGATATTGTCCATGCTTGTCCAGCTTGTCAGCAACTGGCAGTTCTCTTTCCAGTGGGTGTCAATCCACAAGGAACCCAAGCTAATCAAATTTGGCAAATGGATGTAACTCAATTTTCAACCTTTAAGCCATACTGTTATCTTCACACATCTATTGACACTTATTCACATTTCCTTTGGGTTACTGCTTCAAAACATGAACGTACTTCAGATGTTATTTCTCATTGCCTATCCTCTTTTGCTGTAATGGGTCGGCCTTCTCAGTTTAAAACTGACAATGGCCCCGCTTATATTAGTAAGGAATTTCAAACCTTTTGTCAGAAATGGAATATTACTTTAGTGCATGGAATTCCTTACAACTCTCAGGGTCAAGCTATAGTTGAGCGAGCTCATCATACTTTTAAGGCATTGCTTCAGAAACAATTACAAACTGAGTCTTGCCCTTACCATCTGTGAAAGATTCAAAATCTCATTGCTGTAGCATTATATACTTGGAATTATTTAACCTTTTTAGATTCTCTTGCAGACTCAATTTGCATTTTCGAACTACTGAATCTTTAGCAAGGCCTTTGGTAAAGTATTGCCAAGCTCCAGATCCAACCTGGAAAGGCCCTACACCACTGATCACCTGGGGTTGTGGTTACGCTGCCATGGAAGATCCTTCTACTGGACAAGCAGTGTGGGTTCCAGCGCGCTGTGTTCATCCGTATCATGGCATGGCATCAGGGCCTTCACAACCCGATTCCGGATTTCAATCGTCATCTGAACACAGAAGTCCAGCTTCCAAGGTCGAAGTGCCCGCAGCCCATCACTTGGGGCCAGGTTAAATCTAATATATATCAAGCTCAACAACAACTGCAACAGGCCTCAATACCTCAGATTCCTGAAAATCTTGTTGCTGCTATTTTTGCTATTATTACTGCTAATTCTGTTACAATTTTACTTTGTATTTTCTTGTTTATGGTTAATGGTGTTTCTGCTCAAAATGACACTTCTGTGGTTCGTCTCAACCCTAATTTGTGGGTTTGTCATGCCCAATACATGTTTATACTATGAGCCCCCAATGGCATTTGGTTAAATTTCTTTTACCCCTAACATGATCATGTCTTCTACATTTATTGTCTCAAAACTACAATCTATTTCACACTCCTGGCTATTTTCTAAACCCCCTATGCAATTGAATTCTGTCCGTTGGCATTACTTAAAAGTTAGTCAATTTACAAGGGGTCTGTGTTTCTGCTGTCACGCTAAACACACTTGGCTTCATAATTGGTCTGATTATGATGCTGCTCAGCACATATTAAAAAAGCTGGGGAATTACAGTTATTGTTCTAACTACTATTGGTTGTCAGGTACCTTTAATTCTTCTTTGTATGGACTTAATATAGCTCCTGATATGTATCCTGACAATTTTCCTATTTTTAATGCCTCTGATCACTCTAATACAGGATCGATATGCGCTCATTGGCAGCTTTAATATCCTAATATGTGGTTCTTTTTTGATAAATATGCCACTAATGTACATCCTCAGAATTATCAATGTGCAGCTATAGGTTATTTTACTCTACCTGTTCAAATAGGTACGCTCCCATCAACTCGACAGCGGCGTTCCTCTCTGGGGCCTACATGTAATGATGAAGTCATTATTGACACACAATTGTCTTCTGGTTCTACATTTGGCGGTTGCATTGGCAGGGGCCATTACAGGAGTCCTTACTCTAGGCTCTTATCCTGGCATAATTGCTCAAGAAAACAGACGATCTATTCTTGGTCTCACCTGCAGACTTGAAAAATCCATCAATGCTACTGCTGCTATTATTTGTGATTTGCAGCATGAAATAGAAGACTTAAATCAAGATGTCTTACAGCAGTGTTTTGCCATAGACTATCTTTTAGCCCGTCAAGGATGGTTCTGTAAGATAGTTGGACACCGTGGATGTGCTGTGCATTTTCATTCCTTGAATAAAACTATTGAGGATGAGCTTGCCAATTTACAATCATACATTCAAAATAATATCCATGCTCAGTACTCACTTTTTGAGTGGCTAACCAATTGGCTCCCTGATTGGTCTTGGCTCAGACAGTATTTCTTTTATGTTATAATAATTATTATTGTATTAATTGTAACCTGTTGTTTTATTCAATGTATTCCAAATTTATTAGCAATGTTTCGTCCTTCTTCCCCCTCTCTTACTCCTTTACAATTGCAATACATTCATAAAACTTTGAATCCTCCATTTAAAATAAAAAACGAGGATATGTAGAGTTGTAATTGCAGGAATGTCCTTATTGTGAATGGCAAACCTCAGAAAAAGAATGTTTCCAAGCAAATACAACTCAGGCAAACAAAGTTACTCATCTAAAGGAGGATTAGAGAGAGGAAGTAAACATATGTTGGACTTTGACTAGAGATCATTAATTGTGTTAGTTACTATGCTGAACAATAATGAAAGTCAAGCAGAAACCAAAGTTAACCAATGTTGGAGGATTATTAAAAATGTGTATAAATGCAAGACTAGACTCCAATAAAGATCATCATGACTCAGTTGATCATGATCAAACACCTCGACTGCCTCGTCATTACAACATGTTATTACATATTGCATTCTTTCAATATAAACAAAGCTCAGCCCAGTGAAGGTTTCCATTGTTTAATTCCAATTTAAATATATTTGAAGTAGATTTTTAATACATTTTCATTTTGGACATAAAAGCATACATTGATTTTAAGTAGGTTTTAAAACTCATCATTATTTTAAACCTCAAAGCATAATCCCACAACTTGGTTATTCATTTTTCCCAGGTAGGCATCAAACATCTTTTTCAGGAAGCATATAGCACAGCACTTATCTTATACAGAAGTAGTCAAAACGACTTTGAAGGAGTATATGTTTTCTTAAAATGAAAACCTTTGCTTGGTTGAGAATTTATTTCAAAATTTGCAGCTTGCAGAGGAAGCAGGGCACGAGTATTACAATCTATATATAGCTAAAGAAAGAACATTAACTATCCCATTATCCTTTAACATCCAAAGGGCCATACACAATCTAGTAAAATTCTGTATTTATATATGGAAAATCTTTCACATTTGGGCATTTAATATATTGGACATATGTCAATCAAAATTTAATTCATGTAATCTTCATCCATATTAAACTAGACAGGACACATGCATTCTCTGATCTTAAAACAGATATCCTTTTAAATACTTCTTTTCACCATATCATATTTTGTGTATGAATGAAGATAAAACAAGGTCAGAGAAATCTTTCTAAATTAATTCAAATTATATTAATATTCAAAAAACACTTCATGAATATTCTAAAGATATTTCATTAAAAGTGAACACAAAAAGATAGTTACATTTCTTTCCTTATTAAATATTCCTTCTTGTTCATCTCAGGCCTCAATAAAATGATGTAGCATTTGGGGCAAAATATACACCCCAGTAAACCAGCACTGGAGCATAAGATAGAGAAGATCTCCACAGCTACCATGTATTTCCCTTTGGTGCTCAGGTAGGTTGCAACAAATGACAACCAAAAGCTGCAAAAGACCAACATGCTGAAAGTGATAAACTTGGCCTCATTGAAACTGCTAGGCAGCTTCCTGGCTTGAAAAGCAACGTTAAAGCTGACAATGGACAAGAACCCCATGTAACCCAGAACACAGTAAAACATGATCACTGAGCCTTCATTGCATTCCATTATGATTTGTTCCTTCAGTGAGTGCAGGTCTGTATCTGGGAAAGGGGGAGAGATACTCAACCAAACAATGCAAATTCCCACCTGGATGAAAAAACCCAAAAGGACAATAGAATTGGACAATCCTTTCCCTACCCATTTCCTCATTCCAGAGCCTGGTTTGGTTGCCATAAATGCCAGAATCACAGTCATGGTTTTTGCCAATACAGATGAAAGGGCCACTGAGAAGATAATGCCAAAAGTTGTTTGCCGGAGAAGGCAGGTCATCTTTTCAGGTCTTCCCATGAAGAGGAAAGAACAGAGGAAGCAGAGAAGAAGGGAGAGAAGGAGGATACAAGTGAGGTTCCAGTTGTTGGCTTTAACAATTGGAGTCTCTTTATGCATCCAAAAGATTCTCACCACAAGGATTGTAATCAAAGAGAAAATAGTAGCCAATGTAACAAAGAGGATTCCTAAAGGTTCATAATAAGACAGATAGGTAAACACTTTGGGAATACATTGAGTTTGGATGTTGCTTGGATATTCATCTTCTGGACATTTCATGCAGACATCTATATCTGCAAAAAAAAAGGTTATATTTCCAATATATGAAACTTTATATCAGTCTAGAATATATAGAGTAGAATTGATTTTGATACGTTGCCTGTTTTCTGAAGAGTGGATAGCAAATGCCTTTTTAATTCAAAAACATACATCAGTCTCAATTTAACCCTGAGAACCTTCATTATGCACACAGGGATTGACTGGGAATCAAAAGCAAATAAAAGTATTATCTCTCCTCTGTTCATTTGTAAAATGAGCAGATTACTAATATATCTTTAAATGCCATTCCAGTGTGGATAAGTAATAATTGCAGTTTCAGAGACAACTAGGTTTGTAGAAATAAATATTATAAATCCTTGGTACTAATAGATCAATTTGATAAGGGATTTTAGGGAATGGGTGGAATAAGAAATTTGAAAACCCTATTTTCTCTAAATTATGAAAATTAATCTGAACAACCAAGTTTAAAAACTTTAATGGATCAAAATACTTTTATTAGATAAACTATTTTACTAGAAAAGATTAAATTGTCATATTATTGCATATTTAAAGAGAATAATAATTCACTTAATTATATTTTATCACCTTACATATTGATTTGTTCTTTGTATTAATTTGATCATGAGACAGAAGTTAATATTTTCTTTTAAATATATATTTGTAAATACAACTCTATTAAATGGAAAGTGATAGCTAAACAATGCAAATCAGTTGCACATTCTTTTCTTTTTGCTGAAAGATTAATTCTTCAGCAGTGAATGAATAAATATATGGCCCAGATTATTCAGTTCATTTAATACCTTGGCCTAAGAATGAATTCCTTTAAAGTTCATTTATGCATTGTTGAATACCCCACAATATTATAAAAAAAAACCTTTTGTTTAACATTTTAGTTACATATACAATAGACCTCCATTTATAACTACAATAGTGCCCCAAATTTCTGTTGTTAAATGAAACACTTGTTAACTTAGTTTTGCCCCATTTTACAACCTTTCTTGCCACAGTTGTTATGACATATCAACCACCACAAATTTGAGTCAATTGTAGGTATTGAAATTGGGCATAACTCCCTTTTTTCATTGGCATTGTAATTTCAAACAGTCAATAAATAAACTATTGTGAGGACTACTTTTAAACATGCATAGAAGGAGATAAAAGACAGAGCAAGGTAAAGAGAGACACAGTGACAGAAGAGATTTCCCCCCCTTTTTCTTTTGTTTTTACTGTTATTCA
Source organism: Notechis scutatus (assembly GCF_049901735.1). NCBI lineage: Eukaryota > Metazoa > Chordata > Lepidosauria > Squamata > Elapidae > Notechis > Notechis scutatus. Next base: position 109,249,122 of record NC_142025.1, on the reverse strand, counting down.
TACGATTCTCTTTAAATAAATCAGGACATTGGACTGGATTTTTGCTGCCTGGTTAGCCAAAGTCCTCACATCTTTTTCTCCTACCTATTTTATCAGAGATCCATCCTTCTGAACAGGGCACACAATCATAGCAACAAAATTTCTCTCCTTCCTTCTTCTTTCTTCTGGAGCCAGGATAGCAGTGATCATTGCACTGAGAAAGAGGAAGCACCTGAGCAGTAATATGTAAGAGAGAATCAGAGGATAAAATATTTGCATTAATTGAGCTTTCCCAAACATGATGAGGAAGCAGAAGAAAATAAAAAGGAGAAAGCATGAGTTAATGGGAAGGAATTGGCACTGACTTTTTTGGATGTTCTGGCAGAGGGCCTGAAAGGGCAGAAAGTTCTGTCTTCCACAGGACCTAACACATGTTCAAATTGTTCTTAATGAATACTTTAGTTAATACTTTTCCTGAACATAATCAAATGTAAAGAGGTTATTTTGGGGCCAGAATGTTTAAAAACAGAATGCGGCACTACAGATGGTCCCTGACTTACAACCACAGTGGGGTGCAAAATTTCATTCATAAGATGTTGCTCTTGAAAGTCAGGATACTACTTGAAAAAATGGATTTTGCAACCCTTTTTACAATGGCAGTAAAATGATCTGTTGCTATTATTCCAAATCACCTGTTCATTCTGAAATCAGTTCTACAAAAAGTACATTTTTTTCCTGGAAAGTAGATAAAAAATCTTCAACTTATGGTCACGTGACCTTGGAAACTACAGCTGTTCATTAATCTGAGTCAGTTGCCATGTGCCCAAGGCAGGCAACAGCACGTCTAAATAATTACTTTTCAGTTCATTTTAAATTTGAAAGGTTGTTAAGTGACCAATCATAAGTCCAGAACTATCTGTACTTACATTGGTAATCTGTGCATCCCAAACACAACTGGAAATATTTGCTATAAACCTGCCATAGACACATCAATGCTCAATAGCATATATAGAAAATGTGATACCTCATCAGCTTGAAAAGCCCCAAAACTCCAAGACATCACTTTCTCCAATTATTTCAATTGTATTTGATAATTTTTCTAAAGAGTTTCTTACTTTTGTTATTAGCTGAGAATCTGCAGCTTCTTCTCACCTGGTTAAAGCTTCTGTGCCATACAATTTGATTGTTATTAATAATTAATTCTCTGCCTGGTGGAGCCCGGGTTCCAATGTTCCAACTTTGACTCGAGAAAAGGAATTATTGTGGAAAGTTATCCAGTTTGCAACATTAAAACCTGTAATCAGTTCTCTGTTTTCATCAAAGGCAATAAAGTCTCCCATACTGTTGTTGAATACAATGCTTTTCAAGAAAGAATTAAACTATATTTTTTTAAAAAAATGAAAGAAATTAACAGCAAAACTTTGAAATCAAACAACTACAGAAAATTATTTCAAGCTGAACTATCATATTTTGAAAAATGCACATGAAAATTGAGGGTGTCTTCAAATCAGTGTTGACTGCTATCTAGACCAGAGTCTGTAGTTTTTTTGGCAAGATGTCCAGAATTGGTTTGCCATTACATTCTTTCTAGGAGTGAGAGAGAAGGACTGGCCTAAGGTCGCCAATTGGATTTGTGCCTAATAAGGAGTAGAAGAAACTTCTTCTTTTTGTAGCCCAGTGCCTCACCATCATGCCAAATTAATTATCCTCATATATGTGTCATATTTTATAAAAGGAATATATTTGAGTATCCATTCTGATGTGCTTTCAGATTCTCAATTCACATCTTAAATAGTGTTTTTCAGATTCCATGACAAAGTGGTCTGTACTCATTGAACACAGGGATCATATACAATTCATAACCCAGCTTGAACTTTAGAAGAAATTTTGTCTTTTCTCCCTTCTGATCTTCCAAAATAACACAAAATTAAAGCTTAATATATTATTCTTTCCCACTTACACAACATCACTTCATAGTCTGCCATTTTCTCCGTAGCTCTTAGAATTCAAAACAAATTAACATGCAAAAGTACAGCTCTTAGGAAAAACAACAATCATCTTTGGATAATGGCTGTGACCCAGTAAATTCTGTAGAATAGAACATTTGCTCTTAAACCAAAGATAACCTTTTAAATTATTAATTATAATGTATTAATTATAATTATATCTACTAATGTAAAAATATTATAACTACTAATGTAAAAATTTCATTTTCTTCAAGAGAAAAAAGATGATTG